>NC_061120.1:47569046-47763652 GCF_002878395.1 Capsicum annuum
CCAGCCAAGATTATGGAGTGTGATCTTGTGGGACTGGGGCTGATATAAGAAACATGGGAGTGTTTGGAGCCTGTGGAGTTCCCATATTTGTGTTTTCCATTTAGGGTATTGATTTTGTTTGAAGGTAAATGGGTATTCTGATTACCTTCCCCCTGATAAGTAGGGGTTGTAGTAGGTAGGATGGAGTTAATTGATTCGACCATGGAGGTCTTGTCAAAAACTTCAAGATGATGATCACTCAGATCTCTTTATGGGATAGTGGGAGATACTAAATTAATATGGGAAGTAGAGGCATTGAAGGTGAAGTATAGAGTGCTAACAGGGCTCTCTATAGGGTATTGAGGGCCCCTCTCATTAACTAGAGGGGAGGAGTTGGGTCCATCTATCCCTTTTCCCTCGGTAGAGCTAGTCAGGGAGGGAAAGGGTTAAGGTTTGGGTGGGGACCACTTGTAAATTTAGTCCCTAGTGTGTGGGTGTGGGAAGAATGGTTGACTTTATTGGTCAACGCCGTTAAAGCATTGCTTGTCGACCTAATTTTCCTTTTTTCCCTTCTATTTTCAGGGGTGGGAGAGGTAGCTGGGGTTACAAATTTACCTATTGCTGTATCGAAAGCCTTTACCTTGGTTGTGTGTGCCCGACCCTTTTCCCGATTGAGTTGTCCTGGATGGATTTCCCTTCAGATTTTTCATGCCTCTTAAGGAAGGTAACAATTTCCCACGTTTCCTCTTTGAATGAGCTATTTGGCTCAGCTCCCTTGTTGGTGGTCCCTTATGGTTGTGGTGTCATTTCTGGTGCCTTGGTACAGTGTTGAATAGTATGACCGATGCGACCACAGCTAATGCATAGAGATCATTCCCCCTCATAAATAATTTATTGCTTATGGATGCCAACAACGATGGACTTTTTGATGGGGCGCTGTAGCGGGACTTGGACGCATATTCTCGCGTAATGCCCCCTAACATAGTAGATGTACATGAATCAATTTTTCTAATATGCTTCGGTCGTAAAATTCGATCAGTAAATTTGGTAGTCTGGCCCAGATCTCTATGTGGGTAGGTGTAGAGTTATGTGGTGCGAAGTTGGGTTCCCATTGCTTGACGGAGAGAAATTTTCTGGAAATAAACCATGGTCCCTCATAGAGGGCTTTGTTCTTATTCTCAATTTTGTTGAACTTTGCTATGTAGAATTCCTCCCCCAAGTCAATTAGGATGAGGTTTTCGGTGGGCTTCCAGAGATCGATGAGTCTCGTACGCAGATATTGGTGCCCGATTCATTTGCCCACTAGCTTTACAATAACGGAGTGCTGCAATGGGAGGTAGATGCGGTCTTTATCTTCTTTTGAGATTGGTATCGTGTTTTCATCTATTGTTTCGTTGGAGTCTATCGCAGATTGGTTGGTATTTTCATAGGATCAATTGAGATCTGTGCACTTATCTGTAAGTACATCTTTGAAGCTTTGCTTCTTGTCTAGATCTCTGTCCATAGTGTTGCCCTGCATCGGCGGTGGTGGATCTAGGGGTTTCGCCGGAGGTTGATGTGCTTCTGTATCCGGTGGGTCGGTGTTAGTGGTCATTTTCTCCAGGGGGTCTGTTAGAGGAGTTGTTTCAAATTTTGTACTTGGATATTCTTGTTATGTTTAACAGGTTCTTGAACCAAAACTAAGAGAAGAGTTCCTGTGGAATTTGGGGGTTTTGGAGATCTTTCAATTTTTGTTCTATTTTTTTTATTTATTTATTATCTTGGTTTGTAACAACTATTGTATAAACGCTATGCATGATAAAACTATGGACATTGCTTATGGGAGCGAGGACTATGTGATTTAAACAAGTTATTTTATCACATAGGTTAAATATTTTAGGATTATTAATTAATTAATTTTATCACCTAGAAATCATGCTTTAGGTGTATTAATTGATTTTGACATATAAAATTAGTTTGGACGAGTCAAATGAACTTATAGCATGTTTGGTAATTTTTGGCATATTATAATCAAGTTTCAGCATGTCTATGTAATTTTTCAGCGTATTTAAATCAATTTTCAGCACATATAAAGTATTTTCTAGTGTATAAATTATTTTTCAGAATTGGAATCTATTTTTTAGCCCCTTTTAAATCAATTTTTAAGCATTGTGGTCTTATTTTTGAGAACATATAAATTATTTTCCAGCATATAAATTATTTTCAGAATTGGAATCTATTTTTCAGCCCTTTAAAATCAATTTTCAGCATTTTAATCTTATTTTCAGCACTTTTAAATAATTTTCAACATTTGAATTTACTAGTTTAGCCGCACGTGCCTTGCACGTATAACTTTTAATTATTTAAAATTAGACGATTTTATCTATTACGAAAGTTTTTAATGAAGTGCAAAAAGTTCAAAACATATATTTTATTGTAAGCACATATATATTTTACCACTAATAGTTTCAAGTGGTTAATGAATCGTCACTTTTGCGTTTGTCATTCAATACCTGTTTTCCTTGCTGCTAGAGGCTAAGAGAGACACATCGATCTGAACCATATTTGTAGTACGATTATTTTTTATATATTTAAAATCTTTCTTTATTTTTGAAGTTAAATCTTTAGAAAATTTTTGATTACTTATTTAAAAGTTTTACAAATTTTGTATTTTTTACATTTTTCTTATTTACTACTTTCATATTTATTTCTACATATTTTAAATTTAAAATTCTTAAGCTAATGAAAAAGATATTAACTGTCACTACTTATGATGATTTCTAGTAAGGAAAGGTTTACTATAGTTATTTAATTAATTTTTAAACTCTTAAATATTAGAAAAATAGTGAAAAGACGACTTTGTCTAAAACAAACATTTTTAATGAAGGGCAAAAAGTCAAATAATATTTCTACGGCCCTTCACACTTTTAATATATTATATATTATAGATTATAGATATAAACAAATATAAATATAAATACGTATCATACAGCCATGGTGGGCTGGTAGAAGCTTAAATCCTACTGTCATTCTCCTGCCATAAAAGTTAATAATCAAAAAGAAACATATATGCTAGTGTCATTTCATTATGTAATTTTCAAGTAAATTTGATACAACAACTAAGGTGAAAGTGTAAAACATTAAAAAAATTGCACACATATGCAACATACACATAGAGTCCGTGAAATAGTAAAAT
The DNA here is from genome assembly GCF_002878395.1 of Capsicum annuum. Classification (NCBI taxonomy): domain Eukaryota; kingdom Viridiplantae; phylum Streptophyta; class Magnoliopsida; order Solanales; family Solanaceae; genus Capsicum; species Capsicum annuum. The sequence continues at coordinate 47,572,201 of NC_061120.1, forward strand.
TAAGAGTCCTTTTTCTACGTAAAATTTACCTATACTGTTGATAATATTTTATTTTTTAATATATATTTTTAGGACTTTAAAATTGCAAATAAGTTAGTTTTAAATTATTAATTGCATATGAGTCAAAATAACAAAAAAAAACAATTAACATTTAACTATCAATAATACATGATTAATCATTAATTTCTCAATTAGCGGTTGTCTATCAAGAATAGATGATAATTTATTTGTCGTAAACTTAGAAAATATACTAAAATTTCAAAAAATTTACCTCATTCGGAAAGAAATTTATCGTCTTAATCATAGATATTATCAAGATTTTATTGAATATAAAATTCTATACATAAACTTATTTTTCCCATACGCACGTTTTGGAACCTGCAAAAGTAATGATAAAATAAAGAAGTAAGTGAACTGAAAATCAAATAAACAATGACAAAGAGGATGATGACAATGAACACAATAATATGACTCGATCAAAAACAAAATAAGAAGAAAATTTAAAATTGAATAAGCTAATGTTTAGGTATCTTGTAAAATTTGATTGAAAATATTACTTAAATAGAGTTTGTAAAAGTTCTTTTTATATAAGGTGAAATTTTAATTGATTGAGAAGTATTAAATATCATGATTACTTGATGAAATAATGACTTTAATTGATAAAAAGTAGTTTTGTAAAATAAATAAATCAAGTCTTAATTCTATACAAAGCAAAAACAATCACTTACTACACTAATATTTGGGCAACTTTGCAAAAATCAAATTTTAGTTGGTTTTGAACTATTATTCTTCTAATGGTCTTCACATTTTTAATATATTGTAGATGTAGATTTATAAATTTTTTAAATCTTCTTAAAATCACATAGTATGTAGACGTAGATTTATAGATTTTTTAAATCTTCTTAAAATCACATAGTTGATTTAGAATTCTTATCCTAATGGAAAGAGATAAGTTGTCATTAATTTTGATGACTTCTAATAAGAAAAGGTTTTACCATAAATATATTTAATTAATTTTCAAATGTTAAATATTAGGAAAAAATAATGAAAAAATAATTTTGTCTAAAGCGAAGACTTTTAATGAAAGGCAAAAAGTTCAAACAGCATTTCTAAGGTCCTTCACACTTTTAATATATTATAGATATAGATTTTTGATCCATGTCACTTAATTTTAAACACCTTATGTTTTCTTCGACACCTTAATTGTTCTTCCAACATATTTAAATTAGTAATGGGAAATTAAGTTTTACTTAATCCCCGACACGTTAACTAGGCAAGTCGAGTGATCATGATGACCTGGTGTCCATTGTTGACCCAAGCTTCATAAGAAAAAATTTGATAGAAACGTTGAAAGGTAAATGAATTTCAAAGAAGCACAAGAAATCATTATGCTTGGTTTAGTTTGTACATAATATTCTTTGGGCAAGAGACGTTAACAATAATATACCACTTGGTTTGATAAAGTTCTTCGAGGATCTTGAGGCATTTAACAGCTATCCTTGGGGTTACAGATGCTTTAAAATGACTGTCAAATATTTTCTAACTCCGTTAACACCAAAGACAGTCAACTATTCATGGTAAATATTTCTTTTATTATAATATAATTTATTTTTTATTCAATAATAATTTTGATTTATTGGCGTTATTTTATAGGCTTGGGTGTTTGAAGTCATTCCATATTTGAGACAACAAGGGAACTACCAGGAAGAAGTTTTCCGTCCCAGAATCTTGAGATGGTTATCGGTCAAAACTGATAAAAAAGTAAAAATTCTTGATCTCTTCAACCCCCCCCCCCCCCCCCCGAAGGTTGCAGTATGTATAATTATAATTAAGTTTTTATTTTAATTAATGATTTTTTTGAATGATCTAATCATCATTCTAATATATGTAATGATTTATGTTAGATTGTGCATCCTTCACTTGTTCTGACCAATCGAGACTTGAAGATGTCATTTTTTCTTACTTTTCAGTCTATGCAAACTTTATCGGACCCTAAGGTCATTGATAAAATAAAAATGGAATTGTTTGGAGCAATAGCCATCACAAGAAAAATAATTTTGGAAGGTGGACTTATTGTTGTTGATGGCTATAGTAGTGATGGAGTTGTTGTTGGTGGTAGTGGTGCTGCTGTTTGTAATAATAATTCTCCTCCTATAGTCTTTAAAATAAACCATTACGAGTATGATAATACTGGCTATACAGATTTTCCCTCTGCTAGGAATGTTCTGCATGCAAATGTCAAGACTGTAAGGCAAAACATGATGCAGTGATTAATGCTATTAATGCATTAACTGCTTCTATAAAGGAATTGACATCTATGAGAGGTGTCATTACATCAAAGATTATTTTATATCCATCCACTCCATTAGAGATTAAGGCTAGGAGGAGAAGGAAAATAATTTTTAAGGCATTATCAAGCATCCAAAAAAATGAAATTGCAACTCCTCTATCCGTGTGTTGCACTATTGAGCAATGTACAAAGGCCATAGGAGAGCGGCATGAGTTGAAGAAGGTAAATATATATCATCTATTCCAACTAACAAACAGACACATATCTGTTTTAATAGATGACACATTTGTTGAAAATTATCAAACAGATATATATATATATATATATATATATATATATATATATATATATATATTTTTTGCAATAGTTAACTAGCCTGTTGCATCAGATACAGTATCTGTTGTAACATATGTCTCATCTATTTTAGCAAATCAAATATTTGTGCATACTACTTTTATTTGTACCAACAGATGACCTATCTGCTGTAATGGATGGGTTATTTGTTGCGACAAATTAAATCAAGACTTCCTACCATTTTAATTTTTTCCAAACAAATGAGTCATATTTTGCAACATATGGTTCATCCGTTGGAAACTATCATACAGGTCTTCTTCATGTTATAATTTTTCCCAACAGTTGATCCAACTGTTGCAACAGAAATATAATCTGTTTGGGACAATTTAAAATAGGAGGAAGACCTGTTTGATTTGCTAAAAAAGATGAGCTATCTTTTTCCCTTTTTTTGTATCTGTGATTAGCATTAACCAATTCTAGCTTTCTAGGTGGATGTCACTGTAGAAGCTATTGCTGAACAACATTGATAATATGCTACTCTTTTTATAAAAATACAGAGAAGTGAAAGAACAGAATCCATACACAAGTGACATTAAAGATCTACGACGACCAAAGACAAATTTCATAGCACCAGATGAAGAACAACTTGTCCATATTAAGTAGATATTTATAGATTTAGTGTGTCAAAGTAATAACCTCACCCCTCCTTAGGAATTATTGGTATCAAAACTTAAATTAATTATTTATTTATTGAGATTTGTACCTATAACAATTTTTTTACATTTTATTTATTTGTTAATTTATTTCATGTAATTTCTGAAGACTTCGATTTATGTTATTTTGTCTATAAATTTTATTTTATCCTTATATTTGAACTTATTAATTGAAATAGAATACTATATTCAAATATTGCAACAAATAAGGTATTTGTTGTTTGTTGCAACAGACGACATATCTTTTGGAAAATATCAAACAGATTTATACATATGTTGCAATATATAGGTAATCTGTTGGAAATTATCAAACAGGTCTTTCCACTGTTGTAACAGATAGACTTAAATATAAACATCGACAGAATACAACAGATGACCAACCTATTGCAACAGATAAACTATCTGTTAGAACAGGTAGAATATCTGTTACAACAAATGGACAATTTGTTGCATTATACAAAATTCAACTTTCATTAGACATAAAAAATTATCACTACATGTAAGTGAAGTGAATTGAAATAAAAAAGGCGGAACCCATCGACAGATACCTAAAGTTGGAGCGATCTTTCACTTTGGCAGTTCGTGTGTAATTCACGCAGGTAAGGCTCGTTAAACCCTTATTTTTGCTAACTTGGCATCTGATTTGGCCCCTAATGGTTATTTATCCCTCTTATATATTCATCTTCTTCCTAAAATTTAACCCTAAATTACCAAATCTTCTTCTTTATCATCTTTTTTTCTCTATCTAAATTCTTCAAATTATTTGTATTTGATTTTTCCGCATATTTTTTTATTTTTCCAACTAAGCTTGACAATGTCGAGCACATCTTCCACTGTTTTTTGTGATAAAGATTTTTTATATTGTAAGTGTGGTCATGAAGCTCTATTGAAGACTTCTTGGACTCAATAAATCTAGGTCGTAGGTTTTCTACTTGTAATATTTTAAAGGTAATATTTTTTTATTTAATTAGTTGATTAATTATTGACTTATAATTATTTTGTAATTGTGGTCTTGTTTTTATAGAAGTTGGGTGGATGTGATTACTTTGATTGGTATGTAGAACAACACTCTTCACAAGCAAATCATATAATCTGGGGTTTGTTGAAAAAAGTCAAGGCTTTTGATGAGAAACAAAATAGAGCAAGAAGATACTACATTATTAGGGTTATTGCTACTGATTTGGTGTTGTTGGGAACATGGATATTCAAACCTAATTGCTGAAATTTTCATGGTGGTGTATTTGTATTTGCTACTGGTTTGGTGTTGTTGAGAACATGGATATTTGATAACGCTCAACTTACACGTCAATTTAGTGCAAGGCGAACGTCGTCAATATATTTACCAAACTTTGAGTTGGGGTCGAATCCACAGGGAACAATGTGAGTGGCGATTAAACTAGTTTGAAACTAAAGCTACAAGTTAGATTCAAACAACTGGCACGAAAATACAAAATAGGGGTTTTGGATATTAGCAAATAATTATTAGTCACTTTAGTTTCAGTGTTTGTAATCAACAGTTTACGAAAAACCAGAATTATGTTCACTATGGGTTTTGGTACTTGACAGATACTAATAGTGATTCAAGATTCTCACGATATGTAGGAACAACAGATTGTTTTTATCGAAGTTAAGACTAAATGTCTCTCGACCTACTTAAGCATTTAATTTCCTAATCCTCTCAGACTTAGGGAATTTATATTTATTAACCAAACTTCACCTCAGGTTAATCAACCTTGTTACAGCGTTGATTATTAAATGAAAGTTTAGCGTTTCCAAGTCCCTGTTGATAATTCACTTCCTACTATATTTGATTTCTTTCTTAAGCAAATCAAAGCAGGTGTTATCTATCATTTGCATCCAATAGACGATAATTAAAACGCCAGAATTATCAAGGAGTCCTACCTCCTTTTGAATCTTGAACACTCAACATATTATCAACACTTAACCCTAGATCTCATAATTCAGGTTAAAGAAATTTAGCTGCTCATGATGTAATAATCGAAATAACTAGTTGTATTCATGATTTGAAAGATAAACTTACCACAAGATGAATAGAAACTAGAGATTCTCAGATTAGATCACAGTAGTAATCCCAAAATAATGATGATAATCTCTTTAAAGTAATTGCTTGTTCAAGTCAAGAAACTAGAGAGAGAAAATATCAAAATGCGTGTCTCCAATAGATGTTCGGAACTCTCAAGAAAACCCTAAACAAGACTTTCAATAGTTCAGCCTAAATAAGGAAACAAAATCATAGAGTTTAATAATCCCTCAAATTAGGTGACGTTATTCGTCATAACTTATCACAAAAGTTGTTAGCTCCTCTTTGCTTTTGATACTCGCTGCTTTAGGCTAACGACAAACTGTGATGTCCTATCAACTCCTTGATGACTTATCACGAATGTCGTTAAATCTCTACCTCAGCTCTTATGTTCTGCCTTAGGCTAACGATAATTTTGACGAACTATCAGCTCCTTGACGGCTTATCATAAAATGTCATCACAACTCTCAACTCAGGTACATTCACTGTCTGAGGCTAACGATGAAGCTGATAACTTATCACAGGGTTGACGACTTATCAAAAATATCATCAGCCACACTTCTCTTTGAATTACTTCAGATTTCAACTCCTTTGCTTCCATTCTTGTTGGTTCTCTTATATCATAGCTTCTACTGCAAAATCAAACATAAAACAATCAAAAACGACAAAAGTTTCTTAAGACTTTGGAATTATTCTTAGTTAAAAGCCTCAAATGTGTTAGTATTAGCTTACACATCAACACCCTCAACTTAAAACAATTGCTTGTCCTCGAGCAACTCAACACAACTTAGAGAATACAAAGTGCATTTGGCAGTCAATCATCCATATCATCTCAAAACACTTTCACCCTCTCCAAGGTCAGTCAATTCAAGAACAATGAAGAACACCAATGCAACACACAAAAATCAATCTACGGCATTAATTCAGTTACATTAACCATGCATATACCAGTATTACACTCTCCAAACAAGTTAGCAACTAGCAACATATCTAGTGTGCCCTCATAGTAGGAAAATCCTCCTCATCTCATATCAGTAATCCTATACGTAAGGGACAATCAAAACACTCACTCTCAGAATGAAGTTCCAACCAATGTATGCCAAGTACCATAGGCTTTCCCTTATTTTCATTATCCAGATCTTCAGATAGGTCAGCTAGGATCACTATAGATCTTCTCTTAGGCTTGTGATGTAGGTTAGGGGATGATATGATACTCGATGGTATTTAAAATGACTAAGCCTCCTTGATACTACACTAGCTTTTTGGGGTTTTACTCATTAGCCTTTTTCGTTCTTCTCTATTATAGATCACACTTATTTAGGATGGGTGCGGTCTTTTCCACAATCACTTATTTTTTTTCATAATTTTTTCTTTTTCTTGCTCTTTTCCTCTTCACCTATCTTTTTTTATTCTTTTCTTTTATGCTACCTTTCTTCATACTCATTCTGTATCATACACCCCTACGATAGCCACCCTTAACTTAGGCCATTTGCATAAGTCAAGGTGCATAGTGTCCAAGGAGGACCAGGGCCAAAACAGGTTCATTGTGTCTAAATAGGAAGGTGATAGGTGTCATAAAAAGAAATAGGCTAATTAGGCTCAAAACAGGGATCAAGGGATATTATGTACAAAGGGGAGGTAATTTAAGCTAAAAGTGAGCTATTATCAAAACGGCCTATGATCCTTTCCTAACCCCTATCCTTCAACCAAGGTAAGACTAACCAGGAAAGTTCTGGATTTCAACATACAATGAGAACTAGGTAGTAGCTCACACACACATGGCACAAAGGTACATCACAAGCTACTACCCATTCAGTTCATGTAGTTATTTAGCAATGGTTATCAGGTTACTAGAACTAATACCATACAAAGATGAATAGTGGTCACAATTAGATATAAATTACACAGTTAAAGAATTAGACCACATGAGAGGTGTTCACAAAAAAATAAAACCGTGTTAACTACCTCAAGTACTTGAATTTCTCCTAGTCAACTACAAAATGTTACAACAAATCACAATATGCCTAAACATGACGGCTCTACTAGGAATAAGAATCCGAGGAAAAGAGAAACGACAACAAAAACCCAAAGAGGATATCAACACCCATAAGTAGCCCCACCCTCAACTTAAAATCATGCAATGTCCCCAATGCGTCAAACCAAAATAGGAGAGTTAGAAACATACCTGTGGCACTATGGGTGTGAAGATCTAATGTCAATCACATAATTTTAATGCAAACAACAAAATACCTTGGGTTTACTACCAAGTAGCGCCTGATTTAATGTCGTGGCATGACCTAACTCAGTTTTTTCCTCCACCTTGAGGGTATGAATTTCACCCCCAACTTACAGTCCATCTTCTTACCTCAATCATAGGGGGTGGTTAAAAAATTAAGAAGTTGAGCAATAGATTGAGCATGGTAAACCACTCGGTCTTAAAGTAAGGTATGTTTTTATGTTGCTTATCAAGTGTAAAATAAAGAATATGGGATTTTTATTCCTCATCTTCACACTCTTACAGTATTTTAGATGATTCCATCGATAAGAGAGAGAGAAAAGGGGGTCTTAAAATTGATAAATTTCTTATTGATTTTCGATCCAAGTTAGGAGTTCTACTTTGAGTTCGTCGCCAGAAAAGTCCTCGACAGAGAGCTTCACGTTTGCTGCACCAAGAAAGTTAACGTTTATCTAATGGTCTTCTTCTCCGATCGAGTAGCCAGCACCGACACCGACAAAGGTAAGTTACCCTCTTTACCTTCCTCCCTCGAGCTCTCTCTCTCTCTCTCTCCACAGCTCTTCTGAGCTACCCCTCTCTCGCCTCTCCTCTTTGATTTTTAGTGGCAGATATCACCGGTGGGACTAGGATCAGCTCCGGCGATGGTCACCAAAACACAAATCCGATAAAGCACAGTAGACGCCCCAGCGACGGTAACATTCGGCGACATTCCAACGATAGCTTTCCGGCAATGCTATTTTCACCAACCAACTCTGAAAACAAAATTAACGATACCATAAGCATGCAGGATTACCCAGGTGACATCTAAACTTTGATATTTAGATATTTCTACTAGTTAATATTTTGATATTTGCACTAATCGGATTCGGCGAACTGGTTCGATCGACGTCGGTGGTGAAGGAGACGGAGCCAGAAAATCTAGGTGGGGGTCTCTACCAGATATTAAAAATACTGTCCAGATTTGATTCGGCGACTTTCTAGCAAAGTGATTTCGGCAACCCAATTTGTCGGGTTCCAAAATAACAATCAAGAGCAGATTACATGATATACATATTTCGGTGACTTGTAACCCTTGAACTTTATTTTATCGTGCGATTTTTTAATATTTTTGTTGCCTGTAATTTGCGTGGGATTTCCTATCTGTTATTTGAATTTCTAGTAGTTGTTGTTCTTAAAATTTGGATATAGTGTGTTCTTTGAAGGGGTCTTTATTGTCTTGCTATTTTTGAACCTCTTATGTTGCTTCATATTATTTATCATACTATCTCCTATGTTTTGACTTGTGTGTCTGCTATAGTATATTCATGACTTGCACCGCTCCTTATTATTTGTTTGGTTGTCCTAGGTGCTAGGCCATTAGTGTGCTCTATTTTTCCTACTGTTAGTATTGTACTTACCTTGGTTTTGTTTTTCCTACCTATTTGAGTTTAGTTTTGTTTCTTGATTATTTCTTCTAATTTGTGTGAGCCTTGTATTTCCTGTTGCTTCTTTGTTACTACCATTATTTATATTTTCTTATATTTTCTTGTAGTAGTAGCTGTGGGCATTGATGGTTGGATAGGGTCATGTCCAAAGGGGTTGGGGCGGGGGACTGTTCTGGGGGTGGGGGAAGAGGAAAGGGCAGAAGTGGGAGAGAGGCCAAGGTTTGGCCTCAGGGGCGGTAGAGTAAGACGTTTTAATAGAGTTGGTAGGCTGAGGGTTGGGTCTTTAAATATAGGGACTCTTCAGGGTAATTCCATACAGCTTGTAAAGATTCTTAGAAAGAGGAGGATTAATATTGCATGTGTTCAAGAGACCAAGCAGGTAGGGACTAAGGATAGGGATGTGGATGGTTACAAGTTTTGGTACTCTGGGAGCGAGAGGCATAGGAATGGAGTTGGCATCTTAGTAGATGAAGAGCTTAGCGGTCAGGTAGTAGAGGTAAGATCAGCGATAAGTTGATGACTATGAAGTTGGTCATTAGGGGGTTTACCCTGAACGTGTGTAGTGCTTATGCACCGTAAGTGGGCTTGTATGGGGAGGAGAAGATGATGTTTTAGGAAGCTTTATATGAGGTGGTGAGAGGCATGCCTATCTAGGAGAAAATTGTTGTAGCAGGAGATTTCAATGGGCACATCGGGGCATTACCGGAGGCTTTGGTAATGTGCATGGTGGTTTTGGTTTTGGGGAAAAAATAAAGATGGGGCTACTCTATTAGATTTTGTGAGGTCCTTTGGGCTGGTGGTGGTGAACTCGGGCTTCTCGAAGAAGGACAATCACCTGATCACCTTCCGAAGCGCGATAGACAAGACCCAAATTGACTTCTTGTTGCTTAGAAAAGGGGATAGGGTGTTGTGTAAGGACTGTAAGGTCATCTCTAGTGAGAATATTTCGAACCAGCATAGGCTCTTGGTTATGGATTTGGGTATAAAGAAGGGTAGAAAGATAAGGGGTGAGGAGTGTAGACCTAGAATTAAGTGGGGCGACTTGACGCCAGTAAATACATGAGAGATAGGGGAGAAGTTTGTGGGAATGAGGGTGTGGGAGTGTGGGGGGCGTGGATAGTATGTGGGATAGGGTGGCTAGGTGCATCAGGAAGAATGCTAGTGAGGTGTTGGGTGTTTCTAGTGGCCGGGCTGGGCATCATCAGGGGGATTGGTGGTGGAATGAAGAGGTTAAGAAGAAAGTAGAGACCAAGAAAGGAGCGTATGCTAAGTTGGTTGAGAGTAAGGATGAAGAAGAGAAGTGGGTAAATAGGAAAGAGTACAAGTTAGCTAGGAAGGAGGCTAAGTTAGAAGTTACGGCGGCTAAGATGGCAGCATTTGAGAGCTTGTATGCGGGGTTACAGGAGAAAAGAGGGGGGGAAAAGTTGTTTAGACTCGCTAAGGCTAGGCTGAGGAAGGGTCTTGACCTCGATCAGGTAAAGTGCATTAAGGGTGAGGACGCTACAGTGTTGGTGGAGGACGGCCACATTAAGAATAGATGGCAGTCGTATTTTCATAGGCTCTTGAATGATGAAAGGGATAGAGCTATTGGATTAGGGGAGTTGGAGCACTCAGAGGAGTGTCAGGAGTTTAGTTATTATAGACGTTTTATGGTAGAGAAGGTTAGAGAGGTTGTTCGCAGGATGCGAAGGGGTAGGCGACGGGGCCTGATACCTTTGGATTTTTGGAAGTTTTCTAGCGAGGCTGGTTTAAGTTGGTTGACTGGATTGTTTAATGAAATTTTAAAGATGGCAAAAATACCCGAGGCTTGGAGGTGGAGTACTATGATCCCTCTTTATAAGAACAAGGGTGACATTCAGAGTTGCAATAACTATAGGGGTATTAAGTTATTGAGTCACTCTATGAAGATTTAGGAGAGAGTGGTCGAGGTGAGGCTAAGACGGATGGTGTCTGTTTCAGAGAACTAGTTTGGATTTATGCCCAGACGTTTGATGATGGAGGTAATTCACCTGGTACGGAGGCTGGTGGAACAGTATAGGGAAAGGAAGAAGGATCTACACATGGTGTTTATCAACTTGGAGAAGGCATACGACAAAGTCCCCAGGGAGGTGCTTTAGAGATGCTTGGAGGTAAGTGGAGTCCCGATGGCACATATCAGAGTAATTAAGGACATATATGATGGAGCTAAAACTCAGATGAGGACAGCGGGAGGAGACTCAGAGCATTTCACTCTCTTAATAGGATTGCATTAGGGATCTACTCTTAGTCCCTTTTTGTTTGCTTTGGTGATGGATGTGTGACGCGGCGTATTCAAGGAGAGGTGCCTTGGTGTATGATTTTTGCAGATGATGTAGTTTTGATTGATGAGACACAGGGGTTTATGAATGATAAATTAGAGGTGTGGAGATAAACTCTTGAGTCTAAAGGGTTCAGGTTGAGTAGGAGCAAGACAGAATATTTGGAATGTAACTTTAATGATGTAAGGCTTGAGAATGGGGTGGTAGTGAAGTTGGAATCACAGGTGGTATGTAAGAGGGATAGTTTCAAGTATCTTAGGCCTGTGATTCAAGGTAACAGTGAGATTGACGAGGATGTCTTGCACCGTATTGGGGCGGGATGGATGAAGTAGAAGCTCACCTTGGGGATGTTGTGTGATAAGAAGGTGCCGCCCAAGCTTAAAGGCAAATTCTACAGGGTGGCAGTCCGTCCGACCATGTTGTATGGAGTGGAGTGTTGGCCAGTTAAGAACTCCCACATTCAAAAAATGAAGTTGGCGGAAATGTGGATGTTGCATTGGATGTATGGGCTGACTAGGGGGGATAGAGTTTGGAATGAGACTATCAAGGAGAAGGTTGGTGTGACTCCAGTGGATAATAAGATGCGGGAAGTCCGATTGAGATGGTTCGAACACGTAATGAGGAGGGGCATGGATGCCCTGGTTCGTAGGTGTGAGAGGCTAGATTTGGATGGTTTTAGGTGGGGTAGGGGTAGGTCGAAGAAGTACTGGAGAGAGGTGATTAGGCGGGACATAAAGCAGTTATAGCTCACTGAGGACATGACCCTAGATAGAAAGATCTGGAAGACGTGAATTAGGGCAAAAGGCTAGGGTCAGTTTGGGTTGCTAGTTTAGGGAATTACTTGGTGGGGGTATTATTCTTGTTATGATACCTTGTTTCATGCTTTATTACGAATCTGTTTACTTTTCTCTATTTACTATTACTTTTTGGTGTCATATTTATGTTATGTCATCTTGTTCCATGCTTTACTATGAATTTGTTTAGTATTCCGTGTCTCGAGCCGGGGGTCTATCGAAAATAGCATTTCTACTTCTTTAGAGGTAGAGGTATGGACTGCGTACATCTTACCCTCCCCAGACCTCACTATATGGGAATTCACTGGGTTTGTTGTTGTTGTTGTTGTCCACCGACAAGATATCATCTAAACATAATTTGAAAAAATGCTTCGAGTGAGGCCCACCTAATTCTACTTCAAAATTTACACTATCTACAACACACTCACTTTTGTTCACCTTCTTAGTGTCAGTCTAAAGATCAAGATGACAATTGAGTGGTTGTGATTCTTGAGTTTTCTCCTTAAATTGGCTAATGTCCCTCTGATATTCTTCTTTGTTTAGCCACTGTAAACATGGTGGGAGCGGTAACTCTTTTAGCTTTGCCCACAGCTGTTCTTGATTCTCTAAGATTTGTTTCATCAATTTATTCGCCAGAATCGTGACAGCACACATATCTTCTGTATGATCACTTTGAACACAAGCCAAACACCAAGTTACAGTAAGTAGGACAGTATCCACATCATATTGTGAAGGTCCAGTCCATTCACTTCAAGGTAAATCTGGACAGCAAGCCTCAAAATATGGTCCCCCATAATAATAACAAGAATCGTCATTACTCAAAAAACTATCTATCCAAGCTAACATCTCAAGAAAGGTATGATAAAAAAAGAAAAAAAAAACTAAACAAATATTTACAAGTTTGAATTCAAGAAAGTAAACTAAAATTTCAAACCAACTCAATACGCCAAATTATTCTCCGGGAATGACACCATTTTTTATAACGCTCATCTTACACGTCAATTTAGTGCAAGACAGTCGTCGTCAATATATTTACCCAACTTTGGAGTCGGGGTCAAATCCACAGGGAATAATTTAAATGGCGATTAAACTAGTTTGAAACTAAAGATACAATAGGGGTTTTAGAGATTAGGAAATAATTGTTAGTCACTTTAGTTTCAGTGTTTGTAATCAAGAGTTTATGGAAAACCATAATTATGTTCACTATGGGTTTTGGTACTTGATAAATGCTAATAGTGATTCAAGATTCTCACGATAGGTAGGAACAATAGATTGTCTTTATCAAAGTTATTCCTAAATATCTCTCGACCTACGTAAGCATTTAATTCCTAATCCTCACGGACTTAGGGAATTTATATTTATTAACCAGACTTCACCTCAGGTTAATCAACCTTGTTGCAACATTGATTATTAAACGGAAGTTTAGTGTTTCCAAGTCCCTGTTGATAATTCACATCCCACTATATTTGATTTCTTTCTCAAGAAAATCAAAGCAGGTGTTATTTATCATTTGAAACCAATAGACGGTAATTAAAACCACAGGATTTTCAAGGAGTCCTGCCATCTTTTGAATCTTGAACACTCAACAGCTTATTAAGACTTAACCCTAGATCCCATAATTCAAGTTAAAGAAATTTAGTCGCTCATGATGTAATAATCAAAACACTAATTATATTCATGATTTGAAAGATAAACTTACCACAAGATGAATAGAAACTAGACATTCTCAGATTAGATCACAGTAGTAATCCCAAAATAATGATGATAATCTCTTCAAAGTAATTGCTTGTTTAAGTCAAGAAACTAGAGAGAGAAAATATCAAAATACATGTCTCCAAAAGATGTTCAGAACTCTCAAGAAAACCCTAAACAAGACTTTAAATAGTTCAGCCTAAATAAGGAAATAAAATCATAGAGTTTAATAATCCCTCGAATTAGGTGATGACATTCGTGACAACCTATTAGGAGGTTGATGACTTATCACAAATGTCGTCAGCTCTTCTTTGCTTTTGATACTTGCTGCTTTAGGCTGACGACATATTGTGACATCCTATCAACTCCTTGACGACTTATCACGAATGTCGTCAAGTCTCTACCTCAGTTCTCATGTTCTGCCTTAGGCTGATGGCAATTTTGATGACCTATCAGCTCCTTGACGGCTTATCACAAAATGTCGTCACAACTCTCAACTCAGGAGCATTCTCTGTCTGAGGCTGATGATGAAGCTGATAACTTATCACAGGGCTGATGATTTATTAGAAATGTCGTCAGCCATACTTCTCTTTAAATTACTTTATATTTCAATTCCTTTACTTCTATCCTTTTTGGTTCTCTTGCATCATAGCTTCTACTATAAAATACAACATAAAACAATCAAAACGACAAAAGTTGCTTAAGACTTTGCCATTATTCTTAGTTACAAGCCTCAAATGTTCTAGCATTAGCTCACACGTCAATATTCAAGCGTAACTATTATAAAATATCCAAAAATTTCCAATACATGTAAAGTAACGTATGTAAAGTGAAGTGATAAAATAAAAAATTATTATTTTATAGGCTCTTCTTTATACAGGGGCTCTAAGCATCCAGTTAGTACCCCATACACCCAGACCTCTTGCATGTTTTCCATAGTGTTGTCAAATAGAAAGGTTGTTGGCTAGTCCATTTCTGTGCTGGTTAGCAAACATTCGATGTGTGCAAGCCATGCACCCATACGCGGCACCGGTTTTATTTTTTGGAAAGTCCACATCCTTGTTTCGACCTTTAAAATCCCATGGTTATTTCATCAACACTTTTGCTGAAAAATTTTCCAGCAGTTCACTCTACCTCAACAAGATGGGGAACAACTCCAACAGTAGCTACATAAGGGTAAAAAAATTGGCCTCATCTAAGGTAGGTAAGTTGTAGTCATAAACCTTGATCTTTTCCTCCTTGAGCAGTATCTTAATAGCTCGATAACATATGTCGTCCACGTTCATGACTCCAAGAATCCTCTTTGTCCCAGTTATGATCTAGCCATATGGATTTGACCTCTCTCTTCTAACATATTTAATTATTACTTCATCCCATTGAAACACAGAAACTAACGAATAAAATCCTGCGACACCGGGAGTTTATACTCGATTACTGAGATTATCATACCTATCCTTGAAATTTTTGTAGAAGTCGAGGTCCATTATCCTATCGGCAGCATCATAATGCTTCGGGTACACTAATTGTCTGCCCCTCATGAGGCAGACAATTTCTTCAACATACTATGATATAAGAAGTTAATTTTTAAATAGGTTAGTAATTATAAAGAAGGAAAACATAGTAGAAAGATGCAACAAATGGTTCATATGTGTAGAGGTTTCTCTTAATCTATTCACAAATTACCCATCTTACGCCACTTATGCAAGAGATAGGTAATATGTTGTAATAGAACTACCACAAGTTGCACTAGAATACACAGTCATTGCAATAAATAATACATCTGTTGCATAGTTTCTTCTTTATAAAGTGGATTAGAAGGCTAGGTTAGGAAAAGTAAACTTACCCTGTCCACATACTAAGTGCACAACTCACCCAGTCCACATACTAAGTACGCATATTTGTCATACTCTTTAAGTCTTTGGCAAAAAAGGTATAGATAGGGTAATCTTGTGTTCCTTTCTTGGCATTCTTAGCCCATCGCAGATCCCTCTTCTCTTTGGCATTAAGTTCTGTGTATATTTACACCTTCTTTAAGGACCGCTTAACTTCAACAACTTTTGGAGAAGGAGGAGTTATAATTTTTTTATTTACGATTGGAGAGTACATGGCTAATTGCTTTCTTTTCTTCCTCCCAACCACCACTGCAGGAGTGTATGACTTCCTCTCCTTCTTGGATTGTATGACACCCCTATTGGATTTCAATTTTTCAATAGCTTTAGAGATAAACTCTACTTTTTTAAAGATTTTATCTTGGTTGTGCTTGCACTCTTCGCATTTGTAATGAGAACATGAGGGTGAAGAGGGGTGAGAGGGACTAATGTAAGGATGAGAGCAACCTGTGTTAGGATGAGAGGGACCTGTGAAAGGGGTGTTATCAAACATAGTTATTTTTTCTCGACCATCAACATGATCATCATCATGACTGGCAGCAGCATCAGCATGCCTGCCAACAACATCAACAACTATACCAGCAACACCCCTAGAAGAAGCACCCTGATCTATTGCAGTAGGTTGGTCATAAAGATCCTCAGCATTTGGTTGACCTTGCCTAACTGCTCTTCTTATGGTTGTTGCTCTATCCAATTCTTCTTTATTAACTCCACCATTAGGTCTGCTCTTATATCAACAAGACCTAGAGTAATAATAGAAGTCATCCCCAACTCCTGCTCAGTAGGGACGATCCATGGATGCACAACCTATAAAAAAGATAGATACATTTAAATCATATAATAATTTATAGTCAATTGGGTTACATGTTAACACAGACAACTTATGCAACAGATGATCTTTTTATCACAATATTTGATCTGTCTTTCGTAATAGATTAACAATATATTACATCAGATTACTATCTATTATATAATTTATAGTAGATAGGTAATCTTTTGAGTCAAGTTCAGAGAACCAAAGCAACAGATGGATAATCTGATGCAAAATATAAATCATCTGTCTTAGTATATTACCCATCTGTTGTACCAATTACAGTGGATGGAAAATTTATTTTAATAGATAACCTATATATTGCAATAAATGGCACATCTTATGCAACAGATGATCTTTTTATCATAATATATAATCTGTCTGTCGTAATAAATTACTAATATATTGCATCAGATTACCCATCTATTGCATAATTTATAGTAGATAGCCAATCTGTTGAGTCAGGCTTAGAGAACCAAAGAAACAAATGAGTAATCTGATGCAAAATATGAATCATCTATTGCAACAGATTACCCACATATTGTACCAGTTGCAGTGAACTGGTAATTTGTTGTAATAGATAACCTATTTATCGCAACAAATGGCACATCTATTTCAATATCTTTGTTTGAGTAAAATTATTTTCCTCGAAGGAAGACATAATGCATCATCCGGAGGGTTAAAGAGATCAGCCTTCTTAATTCTTATGTTGCTCTTTGCAGCTAACCACCTAAGGATCCTGGTAATCCTTGACCTGCTTTCAGAGGTGAGGAATGACTTCAAATTACCAAGCCTAAAAAATGCAAACAGGAGGAAAGAAAATAATTATTCAATTTAAATCAATAGATAAGTAAATAAATAGTAATTAAATTTACCATGAAAGACCAAGGAAAGTTGTATAATATGATAGTATTTGGGGATAGCTTTGTTAGTAAATATTTGACAGTCAAGTAGTAGCTATCATATCCCTAGGGATAATTGTTAAATTTATCAAAATCCTCAGCAAACTTCAACAAATTATCTTCTATGACTTTGTAGACGTCTCTTGCCAATATAACGGAATGGGCAAACCAAACTAAAAACAATTTCTTCTTGAACTTCTTTGATATGGTTTTATCCTTGAGATGTTCTATAAACTTACTGGCTTTGTACCCACGTCCAATAACCTATTTTTTCCTTACATTTGTTGGTTTGGTGGATGATAGTTGTGATAATGCCTTTCTTGTATTTGATAGTGGGGGTTTGGCTACTCTGCTTACCTTGAACCCTTTGCGTGATGTTTTATTGGTGAGAGATTCTTCTAGACTATCGCATCTCAAGCCCGTCACTATGGCAAACTCTTTCAAGCCAAAACAAATCGGCTTACCACCGTAGTTGATCTAGATTTCATCCATCTTTTTTTTGCCCTTCTTTGAATCTTTATCATCCCCTAGTACTTGATCCTGCGCTTGAGAAGACCATATACCATTCTCATTTGGAAATGAGAAGTGTAATCCTTAGGCAGCTCAAGAAAGTATCCAAAATAGCTCTTCTTAAAAAATCCGTCTATGTTTTCATTCTTCATAATATTCCTAAATTCATCAAAAGATTTGCCCAACTGACAATTAAGTACAAGATCACTAGTTAGTTCTGCAGGGTCATTTATCAGCATCGCAACTTTGAACCTGTTAATACTAATAGTTTTTACAGCCTCATGATGGGATCTCAATCTTAATTCATGCCCCATTGGTGATGCATTATCTTCATGTTGATGATTATCCTCCTTCTCACTTTCTACTTCCTCCTATTTTTATTTATCTTCTTCTTATTCCTCCTCACTTTCATTTTTCTCATCACCATCTATATACCTTTTTCCATCTCCCTCAACGCTGTTTTCATATCTTTCCTTTGCTTTACTATTTCCTGGCTGAGATTGTTCAAGAAGATGAATCCCTCTGTACTATAGCCTTTTTTGTTACGTGGTCAGAAGTTGGTCCATATTTACTATTTTTTTCTTTTGGGAGACATATTTTACCTATAAATAACAGAAAAAAATTACATTACAATTGATATATGCATAAATTTTAAAAAATACATTACAAACACCACAAACAGCCACCACAAATACCACCAACCAATGCCACCAACACCACCACCAACAGCCACCACAAAAACACCACCAGTGCCACCACCATGACTACCACCATCACCAATATCATCACAGTCAATGGAACACTGTGGTAAAAACTAGGGTTTTCTTGGGTTCTTCCTACAATTTTACCATCAAACTCAAACTTGTAAACCCATTCTCAAAGATAATACAACTAAAAGTCTTCTTTTTCATCATTAACTTAAAAGCCATAATTTTTAGAAAAAAGGATCAAATACAAAACTTTTCTCAAACTCTATCACCTATGAAGATAGATAAAACGACGTATAAAAGCAAGAATGAAGTCAAAAATAAAACCTATGTGGTCAGAAATGGGAAGAAAATCAATCTGTTGTGAAGGGTTGAGTAATTTCTTGAGTGGTTTTTGTTTGTATTGTTGAGAGTTAAAGAAAAGAGAGAGAACTCAATATTTGAAATGCTAAAATATTTTTCCCATAAATTAATGATTTTTAAGGGTTGATTTGTATTTTGGAAAAGAATGAAAATTTTTGAAAATGTTAATTTGGTATGAATTGATCTTAATTATTATTTGAAATGTTAAAAGATATGCATAATTTTTAACCGTCTCATCATAATAAAGTGTATTAAGCTGAACTCGAATACTGATGAATTTTAGGTATTACCTTGATAATTAGGTAATAAGAATTGTTTCAATTTAGAGTGATCGATCGATGACTCAGGTCGGGAGGAACGCAATACCAACATTACACAATTGACAAAGACTCAATTAAAGTTGTATTTAACCCCATGAAATCAACCCTAGTTCTAGCTAAATCAATTTAGTTATTACCTTGATAACGAGTTAATAAAAATTATTTTAACTTGGAGTGCTCGATCAACGACTCAAGTTTGGAGGAACGCAATACCAATATTATGCAATTGCAAAAGACTTAATTTAAGTTGTAGTTGACCTTATGAAATGACCCCTAGTTCTATCATAATCAATTTACGTATTGCCTTGATAATGAGTTAATAAGAGTCATTTCAACTTAGAGTGATCGATCAATGACTCAGGTCGGGAGGAACATAATACCGATATCATCCAATTACCAAAGACTTAATTAAAGTTATAGTTGACCCTATGAACTCACCCCTAGTTATAGCTAAATTAATTTAGGTGTTACCTTGATAATAATTTAATATGAATTATTTTAACTCGGAGTGATCGATCGATGACTCAGGTCAGGAGGAACCCAATACAAATACCTCACAATTGCCAAAGACTCAATTGAAATTATAGTTGACCCTATGAACTCACACCTAGTTCTAGATAAATCAATTTAGGTATTACATTGATAATGAGTTAATAAGAATCATTTCAACTCGTAGTGATTGATCGATGACTCAGGCCAGGAGAAACATATCCAATATCATGCAATTGCCAGAGACTCAATTAAAGTTGTAGTTGACCACATAAACTCACACCTAGTTCTATCTAAATAAATTTAGGTATTACCTTAATAAAAAGGTAATAAGAATCGTTTCAACTCAGAGTGATCAATCGATGACTCAAGTAGGGAGGAACGCAATACTAATATCACGCAATTGCCAAAAACTCAACTGAAGTTGTAGTTGACCCTATAAACTCACCCCTAGTTCTAGATAAATCAATTTAGGTATTATATTGATAATTATTTAATAGGAATCATTTCAACTCAGAGTGATCGATCGACAACTCAGGTTGGGAGGAACATAATACCAACATCATGTAATTGCCAAAGAGTCAATTGAAGTTGTAGTTGACCCCGTGAACTCACCCCTTATTCTAGATAAATCAATTTAGGTATTACCTTGACAATGATTTAGTAAGAATCATTTTAACTCAGAGAGATAGACCGATGACTCAGGTCGGGAGAAATGCAATACCAATATTATGCAATTACCAAAGACTCAATTAAAGTTGTAGTTGACCCCATGAACTCACCCCTAGTTCTAGCTAAATAAATTTAGGTATTACCTTGATAATGAGTTAATAATAATCATTTCAACTCGGAGTAATCGATCGATGACTCAGATCGGTAGAAACGTAATACCAACATCTCTTAATTGCCAAAGACTCAATTGATGTTGTAGTTGACTCCATGAACTCACCCTAGTTCTATCTAAATCAATTTAGGTATTACCTTGATAATAATTTAATAAGAATTATTTCAACTCAGAGTGATCGATCAATAACTCAGGTTGGAAGAAACACAATACCAACATCATGTAATTTTCAAAGTCTCAATTAAAGTTGTAGTTGACCCCATGAAATCTCCCATAGTTCTAGCTTAATAAATTTAGGTATTACCTTGATAATGAGTTAGTAAGAATCGTTTCAAATCGGAGAGATTGATCGAGGACTCCGGTCGGGAGAAATGCAATACCAATAACATGTAATTGTCAAAAACTTGATTAAAGTTATAGTTGACCCTATGAACTCACCCCTAGTTGTAGAAAAATCAATTGAAGTAGTAGTTGAACATACGAACTCAATTGAAATTGTATAAATATAAATATTCAACCTGTTGCAATAGATGACTTATCTCTTAGAATTTATCAAATAGATTAGGTCATTTGTTGCAATAGATTAACTATCTGTTGTAAATAATTAAATAGGTGTTTCCATCTATTGCGACAGATGACTAAGACACTGGAAATTTTCAAACAGAAATTTTCATCTATTACAACAGATGACTTATATGTTTTAAGATTTTTTTTATTTTAAAGAAATTTCCTAATTTCCTGTCCAAGATAAAAAAGGATAAAATACTAAGGCAGTAAAAAATATTATTTGATAACTCAAAAATATCCTCATTGATTAGTCTTATCTTGTCTTTTCTATGTCACTATCTCCTCGTGCCCCTCAAAAGTTATTAATGAATATTTAAAACCCATCTCTAGAATTCTCTCTCCTTCAGCCATAAATTAATTCAACTCGTCTCTCTTCTTTATTCAGATTTAGAAATCTCTTTCTCTCCTCTTTAGGGTAATCATAACCATCTTTTTTTCCTTTATTTTCTCTCCTCTTTTGGATGAGGATCCTTTTGGATCTTAAGCGATCCCCTCAATATCTTTGATCGATTAAAATAGGTATTATGATCCTTTGCTTTTTTGACATTGCAGGTATGGTTCACTATTGCTCTTTCCTTCTCGTATTCTTCTTTGTATGTTATTTATATTAGATATTTACATCTATTGTTATTAGTGATTTACCCATTTCAGTTTCCTATTTATTGAGATATGGGTGTTGGTGTTGTTGGAACATGTGGTATTTGTGTTGTTGATAGTGTTGGAATATATGGTGTTATTTCTTTGTTGTTGATGCTTTTGTTAATGTTGGTTGTGGTGTTGAAATATTTTCCTCAACTATTGCATTTGATGAATCAACTGTTGGAACAGATGGAGCAACTATTTGAAGAAATCAAACCAGTAGCAAGACTAGTTTGATTTATTCCAATAGATGACTCATCTGTTGTAATATGTCATCCATATGTTGCCACAGGTGCTTCGCATGTTGCAACGGATGACTCATCTATTACATCAGATGGGTCATCTGTTGAATCATTCAATTTTATGTTACCCTTTTGTAATGTTCTTTTTATTCTTCTCTTGTCTGACATCAAATGTTTTTCTCTTATCTGCAGATAAAAGGAAGTGAAACTGGATAACCAGCATTAAAAGCTAGAGAAAAGATAGGTTCGGAGGAATAAGCTACTTGCAGATGGAACCACTTTATATGTGGAAGGTATGTATTACTGATCAAACTATCGTGCAAACACACATGCAGTACACTGATTTTGTGAATGTTGGTTCTTTACCTATTAGTCATTAATCTTTTAAACAAGATATGGCATTTTATAGTTCAGATTGTTAGGTTCAAACTGGTAAGCCTGAGGGACCAAATAGGTTGTTTTAATACCCTGTTACAATTTAATAAAGATTTTACTAATGTTTATATGTCAACTTTGGAGAAGGGTTCAAGTTTTTGGTGGCGGTATAAAAATTCAAATAGTGATTGGACTGATTTTAAGGGTTTAATGGACTTTTGAAAGACCTCCAAAGCCTCGGACTACTGCAAATAAGAATGGAAATGATATAGTTATTTCTCTGGTCCAAATTTATATAGATGGGTTACTCGAGGAGACTATTATACAGTAGAAGGTGATTAGAAGAATACTTGTATTGAAAGGGGGTGAAGAAGACCATATATCATCTCAGATCTTATTTAAGAAGAAACACAGGGTAGAAAGGAAAGTGTAGAAAAATTGGCTGATGAAATTGACATGAAAAATAAAAAAATTAAATGAGCTGCAAATGTGAAAGTGTATCCAAAAATGAAAATCCATCAGTCCACTTTGAAAAGAAAAATGTTGAAGTGGACTGGAGTTGTGCACTTTGTTAAGGTACTACAATTAGCTAGCACGGCCTGAATGAAGAATCACGAAATACAGTACTAGAACTCTAAGGTTTCAGCTTTACGAGCACCGATGGTGGTAAGATTGTCGGTTAGGAATGAAACCTGAATCAATAACTCCTACAGTAAAACTAAGGGATCAAGCCATGGTGGAAATTTATGAAGTTAAACTTTTATCCTATTCCTCTTGTTTATGGCTCTGGTTTTGTCAAAGGAAGTGGAAATAATAAGGCGTGGGATTTCTGCCCAAATTTAGACCTTTACTGCTTCTACTGCCATTGACCTGATTAGAACCACAAACAGAAGGCATAGGATGCAAGTTAGACTTCAGAAATTAACTCTTTCGCTTCCTTTTTTTTTTACTTCTGAAGTTTTTGGTTCAGGTTTTATTCTTGGCTGAAAATCTTACCAATCCTCTATGCTCGCCAAGCTGTTTCCTTAGAGTTTTGGTCCTATACTTTGTGGGTCTTCATTAAGGCCACGCTTGCTAGTCTTAGTCCCTATCAAAGTGTCTAGCTCCAGTCCTATTAAGAGTTTTTCTTTTTCAAGAATGACTGATAAATTTTAATATATGGATACACTTCCACATTTGAAGCTCATTTAATTTTTTCATCTCTCAAGTCAATTTTATTGGCCAGATTCGCTAGAAGTTCCTTACTTGCTTCCCTGTGTTTTCTCTTAAACAAGGTCTGAGATGATCTATGGTTTTCTCCACATACCCCTTCCCATATAGGTATTCTCCCAAGCACCTTCTATTGTATAATAGTCTCCCCGAGCAACCCATCCATATAAATTTAGACCAGGGAAATTTCTATTGGTTTTCCATTTTTGTTTTTTGTCGTTCGAGGCTTTGGAAACCTTCAAAAGTTTATTGCACCATTAAAATCAATCCAATAACTATTGGATATTTACACTACCGCTAAAAAGTTGAACCCTTCTCCAAACTTAACACATAAATATGAGAAAAACCGCCATTAAATTGTAACATGGTATCGATACCACCATCTTGGAACCCTTCGGCCTTATTTGTTTACACCTACCAACCTAAACTATAAAATGTAGGATCTAGTTTAAAGGATCACTGTCTAATCGGTAAAAACCTACATTCACAAGATCATTGTACTTTATGTATGTGTGTCACAATAGCCTGATCAATAACACATAACTCCCACGCATGAAAGTGGATCCATTTATCTACACGCACCTTATTCTTCCTACCCCATCGATGTTAGACAATGTTTATTCATCTGCACGTATGTGATGAATATTAAAAAAGAGGTGAACAGTCGTGACTTTTTGTCTAACACATTCAAAATAGCTGATTAATCAAATTTCCCATCTGTTACAACTAATGAATCAGATGTTAGAAGAAATAAAAATATCTCCTCCAATAGATAGTCCATCTATCACAATAGATAATCCATATGTTACAACAAATGTCTCATCTGTTGCATATGCATACCATCTATTGTAACAAATGTTAAATCCATTGTGACAGTGGGTTATCTATTGTGACAGAGGGATGATTTTTTGCAACAACTCAATAATTACAGTTGTTATTAAGTCTCAAACTATTTTGAAAAGGTAAGAAGTTTGAATGTAAAAGAAAAAGTTATGACTTTTCACAAAAAATAAAAATCCAGAAGCTTGAATGTAATTAATACAATGGAGTTGAACAGTCGTGCCTTTTTGCCTAACATATTCAGATTTAATCCTCTATAAATAGGTCCCTGCTTAATCTTTATTCCACTCCACTTTTATTTATTTCTTGCATTTTCTCTTTTCGTATTACATCTTCGACCACTTCTACTCAAAGAGCATATTCCTTTCTCGTTGAGGTAAGTTTTTTTTCTATAAAAATCTTCCAGTTGGTAGTATATGTTATATTATATTTGGACTCTTTTCTTTACTTTTGTATTTACATTTTTTGTCAATCATCTGTGTTCTAGATACATCTGATCCTATTTGGGATATTGCTATTCTGTTCGACACCGTGTGGGAACTTTAAAGGCAGGTTAACAACCTGTAGAGGGAGTTGGTTTCCATGAGAGCAAGGATGTTCAGAGAGATTCAGAGGCTGATAAGGGCCCTGGTGTTGCCGGTTGATTGGTCGGTGGGTAATAATAATGATGATGATGATTCTAATAATAATAATTATAATTTTTTTTCTTTTAACGTATGTATTTTAATTTCTCTATATTGGATCTATACCTAATGTATTTTATTTTTCATTTAATGGAAAATTTATTTTTAGTTGACTTTGGATTTTTAATTCTTATTCAATTTTCATTATGTCTATTTCTTCTTCTAAACATACATGTTAACATGTCGACGATTGGAGGTAAGGAGTAATTTTGAATTTAGTAGCACTAGCAATTTTGGTTTTTGAGTTATTTCAACAGATGGACCATGTGTTGGAGCAGATCGATCATTAATTGGGTTTATATCTACATATTATCCATCTATTGTGACAGATTTGTCATCTGTTGGAGGAAAATATTCCATTTTGATGAACTATATTGTGTTCTTCCAGCTAATGTCCATCTGTTGCAACATATAGGTAATCTGTTGAAAATAATTTTGTGGTCTGCTGTATTTAGTTCATGTTTTGCCTCTTTTTATTAATGCACAAGTTATTAAAAAGGATATTTTATATATAATAAATGATAACATTTAGGATTACAAGAATGAGTTAAATATATAAAAATCCACAACAAACAACAACATAAGTTTTTGCTATTACAACGATCATGGTGGATTACGATCCAGGCATGTAGTTCTTTTGTGGCCAGTAGTCTTACATACGGAGCACTTGTTTCTTCTTGATGGAAATGATTCTCCGACTCCATGCCTTCTCTTATATGGATTTCTTCCCGGATTGATAGTGCTTGGGTCAATATATGGAGGAGATATTAATCTCCCCAAAAGCTCTGCAGGAACAATCCAAGATTCTTTGGGAGGCACCAGAGTAATATACCTACTCTATTCCATTGTATATTTTTCCACCGAATAATATGGAGAGGAGTACTCATAAATTTTAGTTCCATATTTTGCATTGTATTGAGCTCGAAGCACTTCCATAGCATGTGGACAGGATATTTTGTCCTAGTCAAAAACTCTGCACGTACAAGACATTGTTTGAAGATCGATCATGGCAACATCACCATGACAGTTGATGTAGAACTTGTAATCTTCTATTTGATAAGATGATAACCTATTCCCCATACTGATGGTCGTTGATATTATTTTTTCCACTTCTAGAACAAATGGGGTTCCTACATCCTTGAACTCCACACGTCTTTCATTTAAAAATTAGCCATACTTCTTGTTTATTATTTCAAAAAGAGCCTTGATAGGAAATTCTCTTTCATCACCAAACAATAAATTCACTGATTCAGCTATGTTTGACATCATAATATTGTACCAATACAAAAGAATTACTTAGTACGACATCATACTAAACTTGTAACTCAAATAAGACATTATATTCATAAGAATGTACCTATTTTTTAGACAGAATGCCCGGCTCCATCTCTCAAAACCGACACATACGAGATGTTTTGCTGCTTGGGGATGCATATCCATTATTTAATTGAAATGGTCTAAAAACTCCTCTCTACTATATGCTTTAGTTATTCTATAAAAAGGGGTCACGACCTTTCCGTTGTGAAAGTTGTTCTGAATGTTCTCTCCAAGATACCTGATGCAACAACCAAAGTAAGCTGAAGGGAAGAAAATTGAACCCATCTTTGAAATACTTGGATGCCTATCCAAAACAAAACACAACTCTTCGGTATCTTTGACGTAGCTTCGCAGTTGTTCAAAAAAAAATCATAAGAGGCATCACATTCCTTGTTCACTACACAAAAATCAACAGGAAAGATTTGATTCTCTACATCCTACGCCACCACCACTAGCAAAACTCCATTATACCTGCTCCTCAAGAAGGTACCGTCAATGACTATTCCTTTTCTCAAATGTTGAAAACCTTGAATCCAAGCACCATAGGATATAAAAAAGTACTTGAAGCTTTCATTTTCATCAACATGCAATGTTGTCTTACCTCCGGGATTTGTGAACTCAAGCATATAATAGTAGGCATCGAGGACTGTATACCCATGCTTGTGTGTCCCCCTAACCAAGTCCTTGGAAATCCCCATGGACGTATGTATATTCCAATAACTTACCAAGATACCCAATTCCATAAGGATTAGATTGGCCATAACTCCTGTAGAAGGGCCTTTGCCATCAAGGAATCTATTCTTTAAATATTCACCGAGGTTTTTTGACATGGCGTGAGGATTTTGGCCCGAGATATGATACAAACCATATGTGTGATACTTTTCATATTTATGAATGATGAATCTATCAGAACTTAAGTACTTCACTGCTCTCAACCATCACTTTCATTTTGGATTAGCACATTTGTTGCAAAAAAATTTGCTCGAATCACCTTTATTATTCTGAAATCTTTTTTCAAGCAAGAAATAAGCAAAGCAGTAGATAGTTCTTTATATTCATTGAATGATATTCCGTTGAAAAAGCTAATCCCGTTGTCTTGAAGATTTCCAGACTGTGTCGATGAGAAAAGCTACCCATCATATTGGTCGTATTAATGGGCATAGGCGTTTGATCATCATTTGGAATATTTATGTCTAGATGATCCAACATGTCATCAATGATGTCTTGTTGTTGTTCTTCTTCTATATTTTTGTTCTTATTATCTCCCGTCTTTTCAACCACGTACACCCTTACACTAGCCTGGATGAATCACTAAGATAAGCACGCAACCAAACCTGCTCGGTTATCTTGAAAGGTAATACCCTCTAATTTTTAAAGGAGTTGTGCATGTAGATGATGATGATTTCTTACAGTTGATAATTCAGTCCACAATAGATAATGATTAAGTTCATAAAATCATCTCATGAAATATCACTTTGGACTGTCATAGCTATCGTCTCTAATATTTCACCCTCTTTCCAATACCATACATATTGATTGCTCTTCTCGTTTCATTGACCATGACAATCCACCCCTATTGTTATTGATCCCTCCATTAGTGGTACCTAAATAAAGTCATTTGTTTACAAAAGTTAATATTGGTTTCATAGTGTTGTACATTTGAATAGGTGAAAAATATATTGCAACAAGTAAGTGATCAGTCGAAACAGATTACTTACCTATTGGGATTCATGTTACGCTCCTGAAGTTGATTTCAACAGATGAGTTATCTGTTGTAACAGGTGAATCATATGTTGCAACAAAATATACATGTGTTGCAATAGATGAAGAACCTATTGGGATAGACGTTATAGTACTAAGAAACCTTTGAAGCTGATATCAATAGATGAGTGATATGTTGCAACAGATAATTAACCTATTGCGACAGATGACTTACCTATTGCAACAGACGACGCATCTGTTGGAATTGAGTTCAGGATCTATTACAACAGGTTACTAATCTATTGCAACAGATATCTCTCTGTTGCAACAGTTGACACATCTATTTGGAATTGAGTCCAGGTTATGTTGCAACAGGTTACTAATCTGGTGCAACAGATATTTATCCTGTTGCAATAGATGGGTCATATATTGTAATAGAAGACCCATCTGTTTGATTCATGTTATTGCACTATAGAAGTATAAACGTGAATCCAACATATGAGTCTTCTATTACAACAAATGTATTATCTGTCACAACAAATGATTGATGGGTTTAAACAGATGGCTCTTATGTTGCATTCATGTTTGTGCGCTATCTATTGTTGAAAAAATAGCACAATAGCAGTTACCCGAGTGACAAATTCAACTAAAAATTATAATTTGATTTACCAAAGTCTCCTATGATGTAATGCCAAAGTGAAAAGTGATGTACAAAATAAAAATTTGACCTAAGAAATTGGTCAAATAGCAACAGTAGCAGTAACAACAACAACAATGGTCAACAAGAAGAAGATGAAGATGATAATAAAGTAAAAGATGATGATAATGAAGACGAAGATGATGAATAAAGAAGCAGCAATAATGAAAAACAAAAATTGCTAAGAGAGAAAATAACAACAAACGAGAAGAGAGAGAAACAGGCCTTTTTCCCTCTATTTTTCATTATATTAGGTAAACATTTGGATCAAAGTGTAAATTTAAAAACTTATGGGCTAATCTCAAACTTACCCAACTTTCTTAATCCATAATAAATTAATTATCACCTCCACTTAATTATTAAAACTTGAGTCACCTACACCTCATTTTCAAATTCTTTTGTCACTTTTAGCTTAAAGCCTCAGGAGAGTAGCTATTATTTAGAGTTTGCATAGGTATAGTGCTGAAAATATTTTCATCTTTATTTCATCTTTTTGTATGTTTACTTGTCTTCTTATTTTTTGCTTTTTTATGCATGAAAAGGTTTTTAGACTGAAGCAATTAAATCCAACCTTTAATAGATTAGATACTCCTTTGTCAAATCTTTTTTATGTTAAAATATCTAATTTAGAGTGCATTTGTTGCACATGTGTTCAACAATAAAGAAGATAGTTGCATGCATTCAAATTAATGAATAGACGGCTTTAAAAATATATGTAAATACAAAAGACAGTAATATATTTAAATTAAAAATAAATACAATGAAAAAAATACAATAAACTCTTGAAAAAATAAATATATCTGAATTTTTAGAAGTTCCAAATAAAGATATTGATGCTTTTACTCTTGTCAACGACAATTCTTTCGCCAATTAAAATCTGACCTTAACTTATTCTTAGTCACAATTCTTTCCCTTTCTATTTTTAAATGGTTAAAAAATCAACCAGATATGCCTACAAGACCATGGTTAAGAGGTTGGAATGGAATTCCTGAGATTAAATTTAACCTCCATCTATTAAGTACATGAAACCTCGGATGGTTAAAGCGGGATCTACTGTTAAAGGATTGAATCTAACGTTGATTTTATCTAACTCTTCAAGTCTTCAAAGTAGCACTAATAGTAGTTGATCTTTGTTTTGTAATCTCTAAAGTCTCAACTGCTAAATTCTTTTTTGGATCTGCAAGGTGCATCCTACACGAAAGAAGTCATTGCACCTTGCCAAGCAAAGCACCATTTTTTAAAAAACTAGACACAATATTTGAGAATTTTCTTCTCTGTATATTCCTTTCCAATCAGATTTATTTATGCAAAATAATATAATGAAAGGAACCTTCTCTTCTAATCTAAACAATAAAAGTAGAGGAAGAAGCGCTTCTCTTCTAAGCTAAACAATAAAACTGTTATAAGCTATACAATAAAACTCTTATAAGCTAAACAAAAATAAAAGAACCTTCTATCTAAGCTAATCAATGAAACAAAACAAAGAAAGCATTCAGTTGTCACTACTAAAAAATCCAAAAAAACGACACAAAAAAGCGATGAACTATGTCACTTTGAAAAGTGACAAGAAAAGAGACATTGTTCATTGTATTTTTAGTTTAATTTTAATTTTAATTTATTTTTTATTAAAATCAACGGCCAACATCTTAATATCCATTACTTGTTTCATGGATTATTATGCCAACTAATTTATAATGACTCGAGACTACCCCCTAGTCATTGCACGGTGTATATAGTCTCGAGGGACCACAAGCTAACCCATGAGCTGGTACCTGTTGTGAGCACTGGATAATATAATCATAAATTGCGGAAGAATAATTGAAGTACCATAAGGTTTTAAATATATGAATTTAAACTGAAATATCAATCTAGTAAAATGACTATCTAAATCTAATTAAGTACTGATAAACTAAACAACTAACTGAATGTAATGTCTGAAAATCCTCTAAGACTGACTGGCTGAGAGTTGATGGGACAATCCCCCAACGAACTCCACTGACTACTAAAATAAAGACATGAAATAAGATAGCCTATCCTCGGGTGATAAGGACTCACCACTGCTACTGTACTACTAAGAATTTGAGGGACTAAGTGTGATTCGAGAACTGAGCATCAACACCTATGATATGACCCATCATAGCGCAAAAGAAAGGTATGCGATCAGCACTTTGAATATACTGGTATTCTAAATGAGGTAGGTTAACATGCAAGGTTTCATGAATAGGAAAAATGATCTATCTGAATATACATGTAAAGCATGGAATACAGAATAGAGAGCATTAAATTTATAGATATTGAACATGCATGAAAATCTATAGACACTGAGGATGCATGACCAAGCATATGACATGAACTGAGAAAAATCTATAAACTAAAATACTCAAATTAACTGAAATCTGTATGCTTTGGTCAAACAATACTAAGACTGAAGAACTGAACTAGAACTAGAACTGAGACTATACCTGAGACTATGAGAGGTATCATCTAACTGACAATCCTCAATTTGAGCTAATCGGGGTCCAACCTATAACCCCAATTAGAAAGGTGTTAATATAGTGCCACGGGTACTAACTGTAAGACCCTGCAAAGTTCCCTCATAGTTTGAACCTTGGAATACGTGTCAAATGAAGTGTAATTCTAACCCTAAGAGATTGAAAAAGTATTCCCTAATTAATTAGTATTTTAATCTTGTAGATTTTTCCTAAAAATGACTTCCTATAGTGTGAGAAATTGAGTTAGCTTTCCAACGATACCAATTTCATCAAAATTTGGTATCGCAATGAGAAGTTATGGTTGTTTTCCTGAGCATTGTCGGAATCATCCAAGTTTGACGATCGATCATACGGACCATCAAGTATTAGATGGACCGTCGATCATCCCATTAAACCAAGGCAGTGACTTCTTTTTCTATCCATTGTGCATCGGCCAAAATAGTGAGCCGCCAAAAATTCAACGGACCATTGCGATGACCGCCAAGCGAAGGCAGTATAGCCTCAACCTGGCCCTCATATGATGGACGATCTGGAGGACCATCAAACTTTCAATGGACCATTATTTCGACCATCGTATCGAGGCAGTGTGTTTTATTTTTAGCCCTCGAGCGACGGACGATCTGGAGGACTATCAAACTTCCGATGAACCACCATTTAGACCGTCGCAGACCCCAATCAATAATTTTTAACTCATTTTTAAAGGGTGTTTTGATTCTTTATACTCCTTTAAACCCTCATATATATTCTAGATGAACCAGCTGGCCTTATTTTCTCATCTCTAACACTTACAGGCTAGGGTTTTCTCCTCTAAATCATATCAAAAAAAGAATTCTTCCCTAAGAAATCTAAGAACACACCAAAGATTGTGCTAGTGAGTTGACCATTGAATCTCCCAAGTTCAAAGACTTCAAGAACCCTCTCCAAATAGTAAGAAGAGGAAGTTTAGAGAAAACTTGTTCATCCAATCTCCTAATCTAAGGTATGTGGTGTTTTGAACAAGGGTAACCCTTTTCACCCTTGTGCTCAAAAGTCTTATTTACATCATGATTCTCCTGAAATCTATGAGGTTTTACAAAAAATTTAATTGGGGTTTTTCACCCATTATTATTGAATGCATTATCTTGATATTCCCCATGAATTAAGAGTCAAATGGCATGATTTTTGCATGTTTTCTTGAGAAATTACAGCTGGGTATAAACCCCATGATTTTACTCCATGCGAAGTTAATGTTTGCAATGTTTGAGAAATTGAAGCATATGACTAAATTGAGACTTGAGATAACTTGCTGAAATTCCTAGATTTCTATATGATTTATGAATCTATATGCTATATATTATGCTTTTGATGAGCTTTAACTTGATATTGAACTATGGGTTAGAAAGCCCTATTTGAGACTTGTGAATTTATGAACTTTTATGCTATAAGCCCCCATGATTTGAGTATATTGAGATGATTGAGAAATGAATTGACCTAATGGTCCTTGAGCTTTGAAATCCACTTCCCTATATGAGATTATCGATTTGATCATTGGGTTCGTGGTGAACCATGAGATTATTCTAAAAGTGAATTTTTATGAGATGAGCGCAGATAATCTAAAGGGAGTAGTATTTAGCACCGAGCGGGTAAGTCACTACGATTTCTAACTCCAAAACTGCATGCCACCGTAGGTTGGGTCTGAGGCTGAGTTTATGATGATTATGATTGGGCCTGAGGCCGAGTTTCATTTAGTGATCACTAGACCTAGGTTATACTCTCTGGCAAGAGTATGACGCTCCTCCCCAACGTGGGGTATCTTCCTTAGGAGGACAAAATGTTGGACTCCATGTAGCTATCATGGTTTACATCAGTTACAAGAACCTCCCTTACCCCTTTTAAAATTGAAATCAGCTACTCCTTTGCAAACTAAGGTATTTTTCCTCCTATGAACTATTTTCACTAAACTAGAGTATTTTGCCTTGAGATAGATGATTTCTCCTAAAGCTTGAAATGATATATTTTCCTAACTTGCATGATATCCCTGTACATATGTTCTAAAATCTCATGAGGTCGTATTTTTAGTATTTGAGTTTGAAAATATATAAAATCTTAAACCTTAAACGTTGTTTTACCCACCATCCCATATGCATGAGTTGATGGTACTGTCTAAAGCCCTTTTTGCCTTGAGTATTGAGAATAAGAGAAAATTTCTGATTTTGAGGTTATGGAATGATGACTCACAAGATTTTTGTAATATGCCTCATCTTATATGATTTATGAACTTTATATTTCATACTTATTCAAGCCATGTGAGTCATCTCATATTGCATACATAATTTGAATAAAGAAAATTGATACTGTTTTATATACATGCATTCACCCCTATATACTCAGTACATTCCCAAGTACTGATCTACATATATGTCTATATGCTACATTGTCTCATAATGTAGGTTCAGATGCTCAGTCCCAGCCTCGCCTGTGATCTCTGAGTACCTCGCGTACGTTTTCTACGATGGTGAGTCCTCTTTGTTAGGGGACCGATCTTCAGATATTCCAAGGACTGAAAGACTATGTTTTTACCTGTAGTTCGTCCTGAGCTAGTTGAGGGACTGTCTCATCAGCTCTCTAGATTATGGATTTATAGAGCCTTTGTCAGACTATTTGGTAGATTATGGTTTTTTTGGGATTTCTTTATCATGACCATTTGTACCGAGTACCCCTTCTTTCCTTTATTCCCTTCTATGAACATGGATGTGCTACTGAGACTAGTGTTTATGTCGGTTACGAGAATCTCCCTTTCCCCTTTTAAACTTGAAATCAGCTAATCCTTTGCAAACTAAGGTATTTTCCCTCCTATGAACAATTTTCATCAAACTAGAGTATTTTGCCTTGAGATAGATGATTTCTCCTAAACCTTGAAATGAGATATTTTCCTAACTTGCATGATATGTCTGTACGTATGTTCTAAAATCTCATGAGGTCAAATTTCTAGTATTTGAGTTTGAAGAGATATAAAATCTTGAACCTTAAACATTGTTTTACCCACCATCCTATATGGATGTGCTGATGGTACTGTATAAAGCTCTTTTTTCCTTGAGTATTAAGAATAAGAGAAGATTTCCAATTTTGACGTTGAAGAATGATGACTCATGAGATTTGTGTAATATACCTCATCTTATATGATTTATGAACTTTATATTCCATACTTATTCAAGCCATATGAGTCATCTTATATTGCATACATGATTTGAATGAAGAAAATTGATATTATTTTATATACATGCATTCACCCCCGTATACTCAGTATATTCCCTAGTACTAATCCACATATATGTCTATGTGCTACATTGTCTCATAATGTAAGTTCAGGTTCTCAGTCCCAGCCTCACCCATGACCTCCAAGTACCTCGTGTACATTTCCTATAGTGGTGAGTCCTCTTGGTTCGAGGACCGATCTTCAGATATTTTGATACTGAAAGACTATGTTGTTACCTGTAGTTTATCCCGAGCCAGTTGGGGGGATTGTCCCATTGGCTCTCTAGATTATGGATTTGTAGAGGCTTTGTCAAACTATTTGGTAGATTTTGGTTTTGTTGGGATTTCTTTATCATGATTATTTAGACCGAGAACCCCTTCTTTTCTTTATTCTCTTTTATGAACATGGATATGCTAGTGTTTGAATTCAAATTTTATCCTTAAATTAAGGGTTATCAATAGGAACCGGCTCTATGGGTTAGCTTGGGGCTACTTATAGCCCTAGGCACTATGTGACGTCCCAGGAGGCAATTTCGGGTCGTTATAAAGTGGTATCAGAGACGGGTTTCTAAGGAGTCCTATAGAGTCTGACAAGCCGCATTGAGTAGAGTCTTGCTCATCGGTGTATAGCGCACCACATTTATGGGCAGGAGGCTATGAGACATTTTAGGAAAAGTTGTGTCATTTTTTTCAGGTTCTATCGTGCCTTCGGTTGTCTCCACCTTATCTAATTATCTGTGCTTCTCTATTTTCAAAAAATGCCTCTTTGAAGGGTGAATATTTGTGGGAACAATGAAGAGCAGCCCCCACCAATTGATCCTCTGAATGAGATAGTATCCCATGCTAAATTTTGGGCAGCCTTTCAGGCGTTAGCCTAAGCAGTCACTGCTAATGTTCGGGCTAATAACCGAGCCCCAGCTGCTAACCAGTAGGGAGGTGATGTAGCCTCAACTAAAATTCATGACTTTCTATGGATAAACCCGCCTGAGTTCTATGGATCGGGAACTTATGAGGACCCACATCTGTACTTGGAGGAGGTAAGGAAGATCACTGAAATAATGCATGTCTCAGAAGAAGAAAGTGTTGAGTTAGCATTTTACAAACTGAAGGATGTTGCTTATGATTAGTTGTGTCGTGGAGGAAGGGTAGAGATGAAGATGCCGCCCCTATGACTTGGCAAGTATTCCAAGATGCATTCTTAGACTGATTCTTTGCACTTGAGATGAGGGAGTCCAAGATTGAGGAGTTCATGAACTTAAGGCAGGGCTCCATGATTGTTAAGGAGTACTTCTTGAAGTTCAGTCAGTTGGTGAAGTATGCTCCTAATTTGATCTCCAACACCCGAGCTTATATGAGTAAGTTTGTAATTGGTATTTCTGGGTTGGTGCTAAATGAGTGTAGGACAGTGATGTTGAATAGGTATATAGATCTAGCTAGGTTGATGATTCATGGATAATAGATAGAGGCGGATAAGCTTAGGGAGAGAGAAAGAATGAGTGGTAGCAAGAGGGCGAGATCTGATCAGCATTAGTTTAGCCAACCTAGGTTCCATGGAGGGAACCACCCTCAATTTTAGAGATGTCTGTCTGCTCCAGTGCCTTCATCAGTTAGCTCTCCCCTTCTTAGAGACAGGCTGGAGCAAGGAGGTGGGCCTTTCATGTCTGGATCACAGAACAGTGTTGGTAACCGGCTCCGTCATCCTCCTTATGCTAAATGTGGTAGAAATAATCCCAGGGAGTGTTTTGGTGATGTGAGGGGTTGTTTTGGTTATGGAAAGTAGGGCCACATACTTAGAGATTGTCCCCATGCCATACAGGGGAACAAAGATGCTCAACCTCCGGCACAGGCTACTAGTGCACCAGCTCATGTACCTCATCCTGCCCCTGTTCAGGGTGCTTCTTCTAGCACTGCTGGCGTTCAGTGCCAGAATAGATTTTATGATTTACCATCCCATCTGGAGTAGGAGAACTCCCCTGATATTGTTACTGGTATGCTTTGAGTCTTTTGTGTTGATGTTTATGTGTTTTTGGACCCCGGGTCAAATCTCTCTTATGTGACCCCACTTGTGGCTTTGAATTTCAAAAGGGGTCCCAAAAGGATTCCCGAGACTTTTCTAGTTTCTACACCAATCGGAGAGTCAGTTGTTGCTAAGCAAGTGCATAGAGATTGCCCTATCACTTTTCTTCATAGAGTCATACTTGTGGACTTGATAAAGTTAGACATGGTAGATTTTGACCTTATTCTGGGTATGGATTGACTTCATTCTTGCTATGCGTCTATAGATTGTCGTACCCGTGTAGTCAAATTTTAGTTTCCTGATGAACCAGTGTTGAGTGGTCCGGGAGTTCAGTATCTCCCAAAAGTCATTTCATCTCCTACATCAAAGCCAGAAAGCTAACATCCAAAGGTTGCATCTATCACCTAGTTAGAGTCAAAGACGCTCAATCCAAAACTCCAACTATTTAGTCAGTCGATATTGTTAATGAGTTCCCAAATGTCTTTCCAAAAGATCTCCTAGGGGTACCTCCTAATAGAGAGATAGAGTTCGAAGTTGATCTTCTTCCCGGCACTTGGCCTATTTCTATCCCCCTATACCATATGGCACCTGCCGAGCTCAAGGAGCTGAAAAATTAAGTCAAAGATCTTCTAGATAAAGGTTTCATTAGTCCCAACATTTCTCCTTGGGGTGCACCAGTTTTATTCATGCAAAAGAAGGATGGATCCTTGCGTATGTGTATTGACTACCGTCAACTGAACAAGATCACAATGAAAAATAGGTATCTTCTTCCAAGAATTGATGACCTGTTTGATCAGTTCCAAGGTGCAAGTAATTTTCCAAAATAGACCTTAGATCCGGCTATCATCAACTTAAGGTCAGGAAGTGTGATATTCCAAAGACAGCCTTTTGAACCCGCTATGGTCACTTTTGGTTCCTAGTCATGTCCTTCGGGATAACCAATGCCTCGGCCTTTTTCATGGACCTTGTGAATCGAGTGTTCAAGCGATATCTTGATGTGTTCATCATTGTCTTTATAAATGACATCCTTGTGTACTCCCTGATGAGAATGACCATGCATATCACTATAGAATTGTCTTGCAAACTCTTAGAGACCATCAGTTGTTCACCAAATTTAGTAAGTGTGAATTTTGGCTACAATCTGTAGCCTATCTGGGTCATTTGTTTCAGCCGAGGGTATTAGAGTTGATCCCCAAAAGACCAAAGCTATTAGAAATTAGCCTAGACCTATCTCCCCATCTGACATTAGGGCCGTGGAAAAAGGCCCAATTACCCTTGGACAAATTTCAAAACAAAAGCTGAAAACTGAAAAACCCAATTTTTGGCCTTAGCATGATGCGCCACTATCGCTCCAAGACACTGGAAAATGGACAAATGGGACCTGGACAAACATTGTAACGCGGTGCCATCGCGGTAAAGATTTGGATGCCATTTTGGCCACCTCCGTGATGCGCCAGCATCATGGAGTCACACTGGAAATTGACAATTGTTATTTGGGTTGCCTATGTGATGCGCTGAGCGTTAAACTGATGGTGTTTAACGACTGAAACTTAAAATCGCCATAACTTCTTACAAAGTCAACGGATTTGGGCAAATTTTATATCGTTGGAAAGCTAATTGAATTTCCTATGCAATGGAAGGCTCTAAACTAAAAAATATTGAGAGTTTAAGAAATTTCATATATGAATACTCATGGGACTTAGATTATGCTAGGGAAATATGGGGTGTTACAATATCTCTCTCTTGAGATCATTCATCCCCAAATGAAACTGGTTAAGATATGGGACTGATGGACTTAGCTTATACACTGAATATGCATGTCTGATGTATGAAATGCATGACTGAATTGATTTATGAATGCATGACTGACATGAACATGATGTGCAACTAAAATTGAGCATGATAGGAAAAAATCTTAAGAAGATTTGGTACCTTATATTGAATTTGGATTTCCGGAGAAAAGATAAGGGTACTTGGCCCGCATATCTGATTTCACTTTCCAAGTGGCTTCCTCAAAGAACTGATTCCTCCAAAGAACTTTGACTAGTAGAACTTCTTTGTTCCTTAGTCTACGAACTTGATGATCAAGAATTTCGATTTGAACTTCCTCAAAGGAAAGACTGTTCTGAATATCTATACTTTCTAAGTGAACAACTACAACTAGATCACCAATACACTTTTTCAACAATGAGACATAGAACATTGGGTGTACCGAGGCTAAATCTGAAGGCAACTCTAGCTCGTAAGCTACCTTTCTAAAATGACTGAGAATTCTGAAGGGACCGACATATCGAGGAGTGAGTTTCCCTTTCTTGCCAAATCTCTTCAACTCTTTTATGGGAGAGATTTTCAAAATCACAAGATCACCGACCTCAAACATGAGATCCTTTCTTCTCACATCTGCATACAATTTCTGTCAACTCTGGGTAGCCTTAAGTCTTTCTCTTATCAACTGAACCTTTTCCAAAGCATCAAATACTAAGTCAGGCCCTACTACTGCAGCCTCACCTACTTCAAACCAACCAATTATTGATCTACATCTCCTACCATAGAAAGCCTCAAACAGAGCCATACGAATACTGGAATGATAGTTATTATTGTAAGGGAATTCAATCAAAGGTACATGTTCATCCCAACTACCTTTAAAATTAACAACGTATACTCTCAGCATATCCTTAAGAGTTTGAATGGTCCTTTCTAATTGACCATCTGTCTGAGGGTGAAAGGCTGTACAGAGGTGAACTTGGGTACCAAGACCCCTTTAGAATGCTTTCTAGAAATAAAAGGTAAACTGGGTACCTTTATTTGAGATGATAGATAAGGGAACACCATGTAACTTAACCAACTTTCTAAGATAGAGATTGGTATAGTCCTCGGTTGAGTAAGAGGTATGGACTGGCAAGAAATGAGCTGATTTAGTCATCCTGTCTACGATAACCCAAATAGAGTCATGCTGACGACGGGTATGAGGTAAACCTATCACAAAGTCTATGTACACTTCCTCCCATTTTCACATGGGAATACGAAACTCCTGCATGGACCCACTAGGCTTCTAGTGCTCAATATTAACTTGTTGGCACGTAGAGCACTTAGCTACAAACTCTACAATATCTCTCTTCATCCCACTCCACCAATAGATCTCCCACAAATCGCAGTACATCTTAGTGGCCCCTGGATGAATAGAGTAACGCACACCATGCACTTCTGCAAGAATTAGTTTCCTCAACTTATCTATACCAGGAACACACAATCTACCCTGACAATGCAAAACACCATCTCCCCTTTAGGAGAAACCTTCACTTTTTGATCTCTGACTAAATCTTTTAACTTAACTAGACTGGGATCTCTATCCTGCTTTTCCATCACCTCAGAAACTAGAGATGACTCTGAGCTACTCTGCACCCATACACTACCTTCTGCTGAATCGAGTAAACGAACACCTAGTCGAGAAAGCTGATGGACTTCCTGAGCTAACTTTTTCTTACCATCCTCAACATAAGCTATACTACCCATATACATTCTACTGAGAGCATCAGCCACTATATTGGCCTTGCCCAGATGTTACAAAATGTGCATGTCATAATCTTTCAATAACTCTAACTATCTTCTTTGACACAAATTTAAATCTTTCTGAGAGAACACATACTGAAGGCTTTTGCGATCTATGAACATATGTACATACACCCCATACAAGTAATTCCTTTAAATCTTTAAGGCAAATGCTACTACTACTAGCTCAAGACCATGAGTCGGATAATTCTTCTCATGAGGCTTAAGTTATCTGGAGGCATAGGTTATGACCTTACCTCTCTGTATGAGGACACAACTCAAACCTACTCTGAATGCATCACAGTACACAACAAACCTATTGAAACCATTTGGTATAGTAAGAACTGGGGCAAAGGTGAGTCGAGTCTTCAACTCCTGAAAACTCTTCTCGCACGAATCTGACCATTGAAACTTAACTTTCTTCTAAGTCAATCTAGACATGGGGCATGCAATAGAAGAAAAATCTTCAATAAACTGACGGTAATAGCCAGCTAAACCCAAGAAACTCCTGATATCTGACGGAGAGATAGGTTTTGGCTAATTTCTCACTACTTTGGTCTTTTGAGGATCAACTCTAATGCCATCAGTGGAAATAATATGACTAAGTAATGATACTGATCTTAGCATAATTCACAATTACTAAATTTAGCTAACAACTAATGAGTTCAAGAGTTTGACTCACTACTCTGAGGTGGTCTGCATGCTCATTTTTGCTATGAGAATAGACAAAAATGTCATCAATAAAGACTATGACAAACATGTCCAAGTACTGCTTGAAAAATCGTTCATCAAATCCATGAAGGCTGCTGTGATGCCCCGAATCTGATACCCAGAATGCTACACGGTGCTAGCAATCTTGAAGGACCACAAGCTAACCCATGACTGATATCTATAACTGAGCACTGCATAATATACTGTATAAATAAAAAATAAAAGGGCTGAAAAGACATAAGGTTCAGATATCTGATAAAACATAACATCTATAAATATGGTATATCAATACCAAAACTGAAATAAAGTATCTGAACATGCTAGTTGAAAGTCTCTAAACTGTCTGAAAACTATGGAGTTGATGGGACATGTCCCCAACTAACTCTGTCTACTAAAACTGAAATAATGAAGTAATAAAATAATTATGCTATCCTTAAATGATGAGGACTTACTAAAAATCTACTACTGTTGGCTAAATCTGGAGCTAAGTGCGATCGGGAACTTGAGCGTCCAAAACATTGGTATAAAACACAATAGTACAGAAGAAAAGTACGCGTCATTACATCTGAATGTACTGGTATGTAGAGTGGAGCAGGTTGAATGCGTGGGTTTCATAAGCATGAACAATACTTATTGACTGAATAACACGAACGTGAGAATGCATGCATGAATACATAATAGTAAATAAGATCATGATAATACTCACTACTACTAAGTCTGAATACTGATAACATGAGTTTCGTATAATGAGTGATTATGTCTGACAGTCCTAATTCTAATGGAACTATCTGAGTTCTATATTGAACTGAGCGACTATATCTAACAGTTCTAAATCTAAAGAACTATCTGAGTTCTTTTACTGAGACAAAGACTGAGACTGTGGGAAGTAGTCATCTAATCGACATGCCTCTTTTTTGTATAAAGTTGGGGTCCAATCTGTAACCCTAATTGGAAGGGTGTCAATACAGCGCCACTGGTAAGGACAAGTTGTGAGTGACCCTCATCTAGTAGTGTCCCCAAAGAAGAATGGTGGGACCCTCATCTATCAGGTTAAATCATCTCATCAACCCTCAACTGTCAGTGTTGATGTCTCAATCCTATATTGGCTCATAGTTCTGGAATGCAAGGATTGCTTCTAAGAATCACACCCTCTACTGTCAGTGTTTGCCTTCATCATTGGGTTAGCTTGGTGCTGAATCCTACTCCCAACTGAATAGACACTGAACTGAATATACTGATATAAACTGGACTGAGTTCACTGAATTCTATAGACTAGCGGAATATTACTGAATTTTGTTAACTGACTGAATTCATAAGATTACTAAGTTTTCCTGAGTCATGTAACTAACTGAATTCTATTGAGTTCTTAAACTAACTGAGAATACTACTGATCATAGCATGACTGAGGTTATCATGAAATTGATATTGGCTCTAGGAACATATCTAAATTGTCGGGTACAAGTACCCCCAGGACTCGATAGCATGAAACTAACAAGACATGACACTTCTTGAACACATGACCATAGTCAACATTTCATAGTACAAAAATTAGGGATTTTCATGAAGTATTTGTATGTCATAAGCTTACACATGAATAGGAATACATATAAATATGTCATAATTTCATAAGTTTAATCTCATGAGCATTCCACCAAACCATTACATCGCCTAACAATAACTTAGAGGTCATTGTGAACGTAAGGGTAAAGCATGGATTCATCAATTAGGTCACAATTGAGTCATAAAGCATAATTCTTATTCTCTTAGGCACTTTAGCAAACACCTTGCATGCATAACTTGAGGCTTAGGCATGAACATTAAAATAATGCATCATGGCAACATTTTTCACTTCAAATACAAAAATTCCAACCACATTCTAACATAATTTCACTATATGTATTAAAGATTTCAACTTGGTAATCATACAACAACATAAACATGGATATGATTCAATTCATAACATGGAATTCAAAATTTATATTTTTAAAAGGGGTTTCTTAAGCTTCATGGGTGAAAGGAACCCATGAATAAACACTTTACATACCTTAGATGGAAGTTCCTTGAAGATTAATGGTGGAATCTCTTGGATTAGAACCTCCAATTGAAAACCCTAGACTTGTTCTTAACGGAATTTGAGAGAAACAACTATATTTTTGGGAAAACCTAGATGAATCTCGTGTTATAGGCTTATATAGGGGTGGGAAATTAACCATTTTACCCTTAAATATGTGGACATTTAATGATTAAAAATTAGGCATCGATGCAATTGGTGATGTGGTGCATCGATAGCATCGACGTGGTGCATCGATTGTATCAATGCCATGCCCAACATATCACACCATGATCGCGCTAAGACTCAATAGTTTTTACTGGTAGTCCCTGGAACAATGTTAACCAACGCGATAGGAAATGTGGCACACCAAGATCGCGTTGGTCCACTATTTTGGGACACCAAATATCGTCGAAACGAGTTCCAAAAAATTTAAAACTTGTCCGGGAACACCTATTGACCTCTCTAATCATGAATCAACAAAAATATAGACCATTAAGGGACATTAAGGTCACAAAATGAGATTTCCAACTTTCTAAGGCCAAAATAAACTAAGTCTGGGAACATAGCTAGAATTTTCTAAGTTTGAGACCCCTTGACAATCCTAAAAGGATGAATTAAGCTTAGAAATTTTGCGGGGTCTTACAGCTGCTGGGGCATTTGTAATACCATAGGAAATGACTAGAAATTCGAAGTGACCATGCTAAGTTTTGAAAGATATTTTTGAAATATCATATTCTCTGACCCTAAGCTGACGATAGCCTGATTTGAGGTCTATCTAGGAAAAGTAACTATCACCTTGAAGTTGGTCGAACAAATCATCGATTCTAGGAAGTTGGTATTTATTCTTGACTATGACCTTTTTTAACTGACAGTAGTCTATGCATATTCTGAGAGAATCGTCTTTCTTACGCACGAATAGAATAGGTGCACCCCACGGGGAGACGTTGGGTCTGATGAATCCTTTCTCTAGGAGATCTTTTAACTGTTCTTTTAGTTCTTTGATTTTAGCTGGATCTATTCTGTATGGAAGAATAGATATAGGTTGAGTATCTAGGAAAAGGTCTATTTCGAAGTCGATTTCTCTTTCGGGAGGAATTCCGAGAAGATCTTCAGGAAACACACCTGAGAATTCTTTTACTACTGGGACTGACTCAAGAGTAGGAGTTTCTGAGTTAGAGTCTTTGACTCGCACAAGATGGTAAATACATCCCTTCGATATCATCTTTTTACTCTAAGGTACGAAATTAACTAACCCTTAAGAGCTGTGGTCCTACCCCTCCATTCAAAGACTGGTTTATTTGGAAACTAAAAATGAACTATTCTATTTCTACAATTGACTGAGGCATACCATGAGTGGAGCCAATCCATGCTGAGAATGACGTCAAAATCCATCATCTCTAACTTCACTAGATTAACTAAGGTAACTTTCTGAGATACTGTGATAGGACAGTTCCTATATATCTGTCTTGCTATAATGGAAACACTTACTAGGGTAGACACTGAAAAGGGCTCTGCTGGAGTTTCAGGACTGACTCCAAAATTGACAGCTTTATATGGATTTACAAAATAAAGATAATCTCCAGAGTCTAGTAAAGCATACACATGTATGTGAAAGACCTGCAATGTACCAGTAACTACATCAGGAGAATTTCCATGATCTTAGCGGGACTGAAGAGCATATAATTTGTTCGGACGCTGACCACTGGTAGCACTGGAAGCGGCACCCTGCTGAGTTGGGCGGTCGGATGGAATTGACGAATGATGGGACTGGACCTGTTGGCGTACATCCCTACCTTTCTGAGAAACTACCCGACACTCCTGAATCCGATGGCCTAGCTTGCCACACCCGAAGCACACATCACTACCCACTCTATACTCACTC
The DNA here is from genome assembly GCF_002878395.1 of Capsicum annuum. Taxonomy (NCBI): domain Eukaryota; kingdom Viridiplantae; phylum Streptophyta; class Magnoliopsida; order Solanales; family Solanaceae; genus Capsicum; species Capsicum annuum. The sequence goes on from NC_061120.1 coordinate 47,617,025, forward strand.
GGATGGTGTTTTCCATACTTCTGACATAAAGGATTGGTACGAGCACTACTAACACTAACTGGGACTTAGAGCCTGGTGCCCTATCCCTATTGTCGTTTCTGAATTTGGATACTGAGGCACTGGCTAAATAAGGTACTGGGGATGAAGACCTCTGATGAAACTAAGGACGGTTACCACCTTTTGACTTTGATTCCTCTCTCCCTCTCCTTAATTTTTTTCTCCTCAATCTTTTGAGCATGGACCATCAGTTTAGAAAAGTCCATTTCACTAATAAGCATTACGGTCCTATACTCCTTGACTACACTATCGACACGCCAAACATAAATTTACTCATCTTGGACCTACTGTCAACTACCATATGAGGTGCATATCTAGCTAACTGAGTGAACTTTAGAGAATACTCCCTCACACTCATGCTTCCTTGCCTCAAATTATTAAATTCTAACACATTGGCCACCCTCAACTCAATGGAAAGAATCTATTCAAGAAAGCCATGGCTAACTCTTCCCATTCTATAGGCCCTGCAGCAATACCTCTATCAACTTTCCACTTCTCAAACCAAGTATGGGCTACATTCTGTAATTGATATGCAACTAACTCAGCACTCTGACTAGACGTCACCCGGATAGCATCTGTAACCTTTTGAACCATATATAAAAATTCCTGTGGATCCACTTCAGAATTGGATCGTGTGAAAGAAGGAGGATTCATCTGGGTGAAATCCCAAATTAATGTTGCAGCAGTTTTGGCCATTGGGTTGGTCGAAACAGCAGCTGGCCATTTATTCTATGCTGCTACGGAGTTTGCTAGAGTAGTGAATGCAGCCCTAAATTCTTTGTGAGAGACATGCTCGTCCAGAGGATCTACCTGGACGGGCTGAGGGGCTGGCTGAGTTCCTATTCTTCTTCCGTTCTTCTTGGGAGGCATGTTCTGTAAATGGAAGGAGGAAACAGATTAGATGGAGATTTTAACTTGAGCTCATGCTCACTCGCATGACATGAATACTGAATGAAAGGAAACTTATTCCTAAACAACTTGTAGCCTATAGTCCATAAGTGTGGTACACTACACACCTATGTACAAGACTCTACTCGATGCAACTTTCAGACTTTCTCGTACACTTTAAAACGATAGGCTCTGATACTAAGTTTGTAATGACCCGAGGCTACCCCTAGTCGTTACACGGTGCATACAATCCTGAGAGAAAACAAGCTAACTCGTGAGCTGGTACCTGCTGTGAGTACTGGATAATATAATCATGAATTACGGAAGAATAACTGAAGTGCCATAAGATTTTAAATATCTAAATTCAAACTGAAATATCAATCTAGGAAAATGACTGTCTAAATCTGATTAAGTACTGATAAACTAAATAACGAACTGACTGTAATGTCTGAAAAGCCTCTAAGACTGACTGATTGGGAGTTGATGGGACAAGCCCCCAACTAACTCCACTGACTACAGAAATAAAGACATGAAATAAGATAGCCTATCCTCGAGTGATAAAAACTCACCACTGCTACTGTACTACTAAGAATCTAAGGGACTAAGCGTGATTTGAGAATTAAGCGCCAGTACCTATGATATGAGACATCATAACGCAAAAAAAAGGTATGCGATCAATACTTTGAATGTACTAGTATGCTAAATGAGGTAGGCTAACATGCAAGTTTTCATGAATAAGAGTAATGATCTATCTGAATATACATGTAAAGCATGGAATGTAGAATAGAGAGCATAAAATCTGTAGATACTGAACATGCATAAAAATCTGTAGACACTAAGGATGCATGACCAAGCATATGACATGAACTGAGTAAAATATGTAAACTAAAATTCTGAAATTAACTGAAATCTGTATGCTTTGGTCAAACAATACTAAGACTGAAGAACTGAACTGGAACTGGAACTAAGACTATATCTGAGACTATGGGAGGTATCATCTAACCAATAATCCCCAATTTGAGCTAATCGGGATCCAACCTATAACCCCAATTAGAAGGGTGTTAAAACTGTGCCACGGGTACTAACGCTGGATGTGTGGATCCACTAAACTGATATCATGTCCATAGGACTAAGGGTGTCAAACCTAAACTGATGGGTGACCCTTGCGAGATAGTCAAGTCTAATCTGATGGGTGACTACTCATATCCTACGCTGGCTATGTAGTTCTGGAGTATAGGGACTGCTACTAACGACTCTGCCTATCTGATGGGGAAGTCGTCATCCCTACACTCGCTCGATGCTAAATCCTACTCCCAACTGAATGACACTGAAACGCTAGACTATTCTGTGTTTAACTGACTGTTCTGGTAATGCTCATGATATAATCTAAATTTATTCTGAAGATACTGAGATAACATTAAATAAACAGCTACGGTTTCAGGTATTCAATACCCCCAGGACTCAAACAATAGTAGTAGCATAACACTAAAATATTGAAGAACATAGCATGAAGACTTTTCCTAAATCAATTGCTCTTCTAGGCATTTTATCAAGTACTTACAGTTCATGGTTTAAAATAATCATAGAATTACTAAAGGACTGGCATAATTGACATGAAATTAACATGGAAAACACTAAGTCATGATTTAATTCAACAAATGATAACACTAAAATATGAGGAATCTAATAACAACAATAACTTCATTAAAACATGGTATTAAATCAAAGTTCATGGAGATTAATGGATGAAATCATGATTTAAAAATCAAATAACTTGAAAAGATCATAACTTTATAATTAAAAAGGTTACTTGAGCTCCATGGATGAACATCAAACATACCTAGGTTAATGAATTTGAAAGGATTGATGGAGAGTTCTTGAGAAATTGCATTGAATTTAAGAGCTAGGGTTTTGTTTTTGAAAAGGGGATCTTTAATTTTGAAGAAAAGTTTAATAATGAATGACTATTTAGGTCGATTGAGGCTAAATTTCGTGTTTTAGGTTAATTAGGATCGTGAAAAAAGACCGAATGACCCTTGGATGAATTTAAAAACAGAAACTGAAAACTAAAAAACTCAATTTTTGGTCTTGGAGCGACGCGCCACTACCACGCCAAGCCACTGAAAAATGGACAACTAGGACCTAGACAAATGTCGCGACGCGGTGCCATTGCGGTAAAACTTTGGATGACATTTTAGCTACATCCGCGACGCGCCAGCATCACGGAGTCACACTAAAAATTGACAATTATCATTTGGGTTGACTACGTGATGCACTGAGGGTTAAAATAACGGTGTTTAATGACTGAAATTTAAAATCGCAATAACTTCTAAACCGGTTAACGAATTTGGGTGAATTTTATATCTTTGAAAAGATAATTGAATTTCCTACGCAGTGGTAGGCTCTAAATTAAAAAAGTAATTAGTGTTTTAGAAATTTCATATATGAATAATCATGCACTGGAACTTAGATTATGCTAGGGAAATACAAGGTGCTACATAATTAATAAATAATTTATAATTTTTTTAATAAATGTGATGGATAGCGTCATTATTTATTTAAAAATAATAATAATTAATTTTTAAAATGCGACGCTATCCATTGTAATTTTTAATTATTTCTATTTTTTCATGTATTTTTACAAAAAACGATGGACAGTGTCTCTTTAGTTAAAAATAAATAAAAATTAACTTTATGATAAAAAGCAATGTTTTCCGTCGGTTTCTAAATTTAATTTTTATTCTTATCAAAATCGACGGACAACGTCGCTATAATTTTTTATTTAAAAAATATTAATTATAAAAAAGCGAAGTTATCCATCGCAATTTATAATTATTTTTTTTTTGTATTTTTACAAAACATGACGGATAGTATCTCTTTTGTTAAAAATAAATAAAATCAACTTTATGATAAAAAGAGATATTGTCTGTTGATTTTTAAATTTATTTTTTATTTTTTTATTTTTATTAAAATCTACAGAAAACGTCGCTATAATTTTTTATTTTAAAATATTAATTATAGAAAAGCGACGCTATCTGTCGTGATTTTTAATTACTTTTTAATTTTTTCATTTTTTTTTACAAAATGTAACGGACAGTGTGGCTTTTATTAAAAATAAATAAAAATTAACTTTATGAAAACAACATTGTCCGTCGTTATTTGATATTTTTAATTTACTATTAAATAAATAATTTTTATATTTTTAAAAATTTAATTGTATTCAATTATGTATTGAATACATTGATATCATATGATTGATTAAATTATATGTGTACTAGTGACTTGAAAATGTTATAAGTGTAGTGACTTGCAATGTGAATTAGTTATTTAAAATGGTTAAGTGTAGTGACTTGAAGTGTGTAGTAGTGAATTGAAAATAGTTAAATGTAGTTACTTGAAATAAGAATTAGTTACTTGAAAGCAATTAAGTATAGCGACTTGAAATGAATGATTAAGTGTAGTGACTTAAAAATGATTAAGTATAGTTATTTGAAATGTGAAGTATTTACTTGAAAATGATTAAGAATAGTTATTTGAAATGTGTAGTTACTTGAAAATGGTTAAGTATAGTGACTTGAAATTGAATTAATTATTTGAAAATGGTTAAGTGTAGTGACTTGCAATGTGAATTGGTTATTTGAAAATGGTGATGTGTAGTGACTTGAAAGTCTTCTAGTTATTTGAAAATGGTGATGTGTATTGACTTGAAATGTGTACTAGTGACTTGAAATGGTTAAGTGTAGTTACTTGAAAATGTTTAAGTATAGTGACTTGAAATGTCAATTACCTATTTGAAAATGATTTGAGTGTAGTGACTTGAAAATGATTAGTGTAGTGACTTGCAATGTGAATTAGTTATTTGAAAATGATTAAGTGTAGTGACTTGAAGTGAGTAGTAGTGACTTGGAAATGGTTAAGTGTAGTTACTTGAAATATGAATTAGTTATTTGAAAATGGTTAAGTATAGTGAAATAAAATGTCAATTAGCTTATTGAAAATGGTTTAAGTGTAGTGACTTGAAATGTGTACTAGTAACTTGAAAATAAGTAAGTGTAGTCACATAAAATATGAACTAATGACTTGATTTTTATATGTTTCGATGTAAAGTTGCATACAGATGACATCCGGTGGTGTCGGTGATCAGCCTCGTCCTGATAAGAGTTTAAAGTCAACTGCTAAGAAGAAATATAGGACGCCTACAGACTCTAAAACTTTAGGATTGTCTAAGTGTTTTGGATGTTGTTGGATTAATTAATAAGTATTTTGAATTTTGGATTGATTGTTTTAGTGCTGTTGATTTGAATTGTTTAAATATTTTGATAAGGTAGTGCGTTGTATGGTTATATTAGAAATGTGTGTTGCATAAGGCTGTATATATTGAATTATATTTTTATTCGGTAGGTGAGATGTAGAAAATGCAAATTTTTGCACCTAAAAAAAATACAGAAAAGTGTTGGACAGGGTCCCTTTCGTCCGTCGCTTTTCTGAAATTTTTAAAATAAATTTTCAAAAATGCGATGCTGTCCGTCACTTTTTGTATTCATTATGAAGAACAAAAAGCGACGACCAACGTCGCTTTTTTTTAAAAAAGTTTATTTTTCTCAAAATCGACGAACAGTATCATTTTTTCTGGAAAAAAATAATTTTTTTCTTCAATAAAATGACTATATTCGTCGTTTTTTGTTCATTATGTGTGCTACAAAAAATGACTCACAACATCATTTTTTGTTCATCATGTGTTCTTCACATGAAGAACAAAAAATGAGGAATAGCGTCGCTATTTCTAAAAATAACAATTTTTTTTAAAAAAAAGGGACGGTGTCTGTCTAAAAAAAACAATGTAGGTCGTCATTTTCAAAAAACAACAAGCTTTTTTACGACGCAAGTGAGTGCGTCGCTTTTTCGTTGATTTTGGCCAAAAAATGACTTTTGGCCATCGTCTTTTGTCTTTTTTTAGTAGTGTGTTGGGCCGTCAATGTGTCCCAAATATTAACCCAAATGAACTATCGTGATTTCTAATATTTCTAACATCCCCCCTCAAGTTGGAAGGGAAAGAAGTGACACCCAACTTGCAAAAACTCTGATGGTGAGGAGGTCCGACAAGGGATTTGGTAAAGATGTCGACGAGGTTGTCCTTAGATAGAACAAAGGAAAAAGATATCAAGCCTGAGAGATATTGTTGACGAACGAAGTGGCAGTTAAACTCGACGTGCTTTGTTCGCTTATGGAAAACTAGATTTAGAGCTATATGTAGGGTTGTTTGACTGTTGGAGTGAACTGGAACAGGAAGAGGGGGAGGAACTGATAGATAGGTAAGCAGTTTTGTCATCCAGGTCAATTCCGCAACTAATCTCCTCATTGACTGATATTCAGTCTCTGCAGACGAAAGAAAAATGGAAGATTGTTTCTTCAATTTCCAGGAGACTGGTGAACCTCCCAAGCTTATAAAAATTCCATTGGCTGGCCTTCTCATAGTACGTCAAGAGGCTTAGTCAGCATCGCAATAATAGGTGAGAGAGGAGGGTAAAACATTGAGAAATATGCCCTGATTCGAATATGGTTTCAGGTAACTTATGACTCACAATACTGCTTTGAAATGTTCGATGTTAGGATGTTGCATAAATTGACTGAGAGTCATAACAACAAAACACAGATCCATTCTAGTGTGAATTAAATAATTGAGCTTACCAACGAAATGCCTGTAAAGTATAAGATCTGATATGTGATCTTCTGAATCTGCAGAGAACTTGACTGAAGGATCTAACGAAGAAAAAACTAGAGGAAGGTGTGAAACATCAAATTCATTGATTAAATAAAAGGCATATTTTCGTTGACTCATTATGATTCCCTATTCTTCTCACAAAATTTTCATTCCTAAAAAATAATGCAGTGAGCTGAGATCCTTAATTGTAAACTTAGAATGAAGAAACTCCTTAAGGTTATGTATCTCATCAGTATCATCCCCTGTAATCAAAATATCATTGACATAGATAGCTACGATAGAGATAAGCCCTCCTGATTGTTTAAAGAATAAGGAATAATTATTGAGGGAGGTTGTATAACCTTTGAAGTTTAGGGCTCCAACAAGCTTGGCATACCATTGCCTTGAGGCTTGATTTATGCAATAGAGTGACTTTTTAAGTCGACAAACCATATTAGATTGAGGAGGTTCCATCCCTACGGGGAATTTCATATAGACCTGTTCTTGAAAAGTTCCTTGCAAAAAGGCATTATTCATATCAAATTGTGAGATTTCACATTTTTTTGCTACAATTTCCAATAAACATCTAATCATGGTCAATTTGACCACTAGGGAAAAAGTCTCATTGAAATCAATCCCCTCTTGCTGAATATCACCTCTGATTACTAAGAGTGGATTTAGCCTTACAAGATATACATCGCATGCTGTTTCACTTTATAGACCCACTTACAAGGCAATGCCTTTCTACCTTATGGAAAATGGTCAACGTCCCAAGTATGATTGAGTATTAAAGCATCAATCTCATCCTGTATTACTTTTACCCAACCTGGATGTATACATGCCTCAGAGTAACTGATGGAATCAATGATGGAGGGAACAGAATATAGTAGGAGTAGCAAAATAAGATTCGATCACATCACTAAGATAAATAGTGTTGCAGATATAGTCTTTGATATGTGAAGGTAGTTCACCAATGTTTCTCCTTTGAAATCTTTTAGGAGGGGGTAGGGGTTGTAAAACATCTTGTTCTAAAGGAAAAGATGGTGTGACGGTTGGAGCAGAAGAATTAGAATGATCAAGTGTTGGTTCAAAAAGGTTAGAAGGTGGTAAGTTGGAATTTGGCTCAACAAGGTTAGAAGAAATGAAAGATGCTGGAGAGAAATATTGGTCTTCTCCTATGTGGATAGGAAATGTGGGAGTAGGGATATGTGAATGGCCAGAAGTAAAAGGAAACACATGTTCTACAAATTGAATATCTCTTGGCATAAAAAATTTCTTAGAAGTCAGGTCAAGAAGTTTGTACCCTTTTTTATCACTTGGGTATCCTAAGAAGACACACCTAGTGGCTCTAGGATCAAATTTACTACTTCCATGAGATAAAGTTTTAGCAAAGCATAGGCAACCAAAACATCTTAATAATTGATAATAAGGTGTTTTTCCAAATAGAATTTCATAATATGTTTTACCTTTAAGAACTTTGGAAGGCAGCCTATTGATTAGAAATGTGACAGTGAGTATACACCATCCCCAATAGATCATAGGAAATCTAGATTGAAACATCAAAGCCCTAGCAATTTCAAGCAAGTGTCTATGCTTCCTTTCAGTTACCCCATTTTGTTGTGGAGTAGCAACACAACATGTCTGATGTATGATTCCTTGAGATGTTAAAAAATTTGATGCCTCTGTACTGCTATCCAACTCCATTGCATTATCAGATCTGATAATCTTTACCCTTTTGTGAAACTGTTCTTCAGTCATTTTTAAGAAATATTGAATAACAAAAAATGTATTATTTTAAGTTGCTAGCAAGTACGTCCAGGTTTCTCTACTGTGGTCACCTACTATAGTTAAGAAATACCTATAATTATTATGAGTAGGTGACTTGTAGGGACCCCAAGTGTCTATATAAACCAGATCAAAAATGGATTGAGAAGTAACCTGACTAATAGGAAAAGGTAATCTAGCTTGCCTAGATAAAGGACAGATTTCACAGTGACCATCATAATTAGAGGGAATTGTAAGGAAATGGACATTTTTCATCGATTAATAAGGCAAATGCCCAAGTATTACATGCCATAATCTCACATCAGAATTAGCATTGAAACGAACTAGAAAACAATGTGAAACTGAACTAGGACCAGAAACAGTACTGTTAAAGTTAGAAAAGACTTTAGAATCCTTGTAAATCTCTTGGTTCCCACTAGACTCCTTAGGAATAATTTGAAGCAAGTATAGATGTAACTACCCAAAATCGTCTCCCGGGATGTCACACGGTGCCTAAGGCTACAAGTAGCCCTAAGCAACCCTTAAAGCTGATTTCTACCAATGACACTCAATTCAAGATAAGAATGGACTCAACACTAGTATAGTCATATCACATGAAAGGAAATATGGAAAATATACTCGGTCCATAAGACCATAATATAGAGAAATCTCAACAAAAGTATAATATCAAACCCTCGGCACATCACAAGTCTGACACTAGTCTGACAAGCCTCTACAAATCAAAATCTAGAGAGCTGTTGGGACAGGTCCCCAACTGACTCGAAATTAACTGAAGATAAAACATAGTCTCTTAAGTACGGTAAATATATGAAGATCGATCCTCGAATCATGAGGAATCACCACTATAGAAAAAGTAGGCAAGGTACTCGAAGAATCATGGGCGAGGCTGGGACTGAGCACCTGAACCTACATTAAGACATAATATAGCACATAGACATATATGTGGATCAGTACTTTGAATGTACTGAGTATGCGGGTGAATACATATGAATAAAATAGTAACAATATTCTTTAATTAAATCATGTATGCATTATGAAACGACTCACATGGCTTGAACAAATATAAAATATAAAGATCATTAGTCATTTAGAATAGGGCATGTAACACAAATCTCATGAGTCATCATTGTTTAAATCTCAAAATTTGAAATCTTCTCTTGTTCTCAATACCCAAAGTCTAAGGGACATTAAACAATACTTTCAACTCATGCATAAGTCTCATGGAGAGTAAAACTTCTTCAATGCTCAATATTTCATAACTATTTAGAACTCATATACTTGGAATTCGGAATCATATAACTTGAAAACATACTTGAAGGTATTTCATTCACTTTAGGAAAATATCTCATCTTAAGCTTTATGGAAATCACTCCATCTCAAATGGAAAGGCATCTTAAATGGAAAGGCATTCTAGTTTATGGAATTAACTTATCTCAAGGCTTTATAAAAAGTACTATAACAAGGGAAGATGCTTTCATTTAGGAAATAACTCATACCAAGGAAATACTTTAGTTGGGGAAACATCTTTGCAATTCAACCATTTAGGAAAATAGCTTATAGGGAAGGAAAATAAGTATTTGATCTCAAAGTCTAAATATCAAGGGAGGTTCTTGTAACCTACATAAACCATGCGAGCTACATAGATTCCAACGTTTTGTCCTCCTAAGAAAGAGACCCCACGTTGGAGAGGAGCGTCATACTCTTGCTAGGGAGTATAACCTAGGTCTAGTGATCACTAAATGAAACTCAGCCTAGGGCCCAATCTTAATCATCATGAACTTGGCCTCAAGCCCAACCTATGGTGGGACGTAGTTTTGTGGTAAGAAACCGTAGTAACTTACCCACTGGGTGCTAAATACTACTCTCTTTAGATTATTTGCACTCATCTAAAAAAATCCACTTTTAGAATAATCACATGGTTCACCACAAATCCAATAATCAAATCGATAATCTCATATAGTGAAGTGGATTTCAAAGCTCAAGGACCATTAGGTCAATTTATTTCTCAATCATCTCAAAATAATCAAAACATGGGTGCTCATAGCACAAGAGTTCATAATTTCACAAGTCTCAAATAGGGCTTACTAACCCATTATTCAATCTCAAGTTAAAGCTTATCAAAAACATAATATATAGCATATAGATTCATAAATTATGTGGAAATCTGGGAATTTCAGTAAGTTGCCTCAAAATCTCAATATAGCCATATGCTTCAATATCTCAACAATACAAATATTAGCTTATCAAGGCATAAAATCATGGGGTTTATACCCAGCTGTAAATACTCAAGAAAACATATAGAAATTATGTCACTTGACTCTTAACTCATGGGAAATTTTAATATAATGCATTCAATAATAATGGGTGAAAAACCCAATTCAAATTCATGTAAAAAAAACCTCATATATTTCAATAATTTCATTATGTAAATAGAATTTTGGGCACAAGGGTGAAAGGGTTACCCTTGTTCAAAAAGCCCACATACCTTGAATTAGAAGCTTTTGATGAACTCTCACTTTTGGAACTCTATTCGTGCTCTAGAATGAGGGTTCTTGACGTCCTTGACTTGGGAACCTTGAATCTTGACTCAATTTAGGAAATCCATGGTGGATTCTTGAGATTCTTGGAAGAGATTTTGGATACTTAGGGTTTATGTTGAGAGAAAACTTGAGAAAAACCTTATAAGATGCTTGTAAATAGCTTTGATTTAGTGTTTCCACAATTTTATAGGCTTTGAAAAGGTCCAAAGTGCCCTTTTAAACATCTGTGAAAAATTGGAAAAATTAAACTGAAACCCGATTTCATTGGCCTCCATGACATGCCACTTATTGCGGTGGCTCACTAAAATTTGACAATTGGGAAATTGGCAGCCTCCGCGATACGAAGCCATCGTGTTTTCCCACTGGTTGGGACCTGGGAATCCTCCATGATGTCCCAATATTGTGTGGTTCCACTGAAAATTGACAATTGCAAAATCAACCTTCTCCACGACGTGCCAGGCAGTTAGATGATGTTGTTTTACGACTAAGGCTTAAATTAGCCATAACTTCTTACCCGAGTGTTGGATTTGGGAAAATCTTATATCGATGGAAATATTATCATATTTCCTATGTGACAAAAAGTAGAAACTAAGGAAATTCTATATGGTTAACACGCCACTCTCTTAGGAAGCAGCTTCTCAATCTTTTAGGGTTGGAATCATGCCTCACTCGACATGCCCTACGGCTCAAACTATGAAGGAACTTTGTGGGGCCCTACAATAGAAATTTCTTCACTTCACCATAATCTTGATGCCTCTTCATTAAAGGGCCTTGCAAGACACAACTATTAGAAGTGAAAGATAGAGTGTAATTGTATTGGACATTAAATCTATGAACTGACAACAAATTATATCTGAAACTTGGAACATAAAAAATATTATGTAGTGTGAGGTTATTAGGAATTAAAACACTTTATATATGAGTCACAAGGATGGACTGAGAGTTGGGCAAATTAATGTTAACAAAAACTTTAAGAGCTATCATTGAAAGAAAAGAATTTGAGTTATAACACATGTGCTCAGAAGCATCTGAGTCTATTATCCATGTTCCAGAATTAAAGATTGAAAGACAAGTTCCAATATATTTAAGTACAGTACCAGCAATTGCATTAGCATTTATCTCAGATCCCTTGTTTATGGATAATCCCTCTATTGATTTTTGTTTTGCCATTTGTATTAAATGCTTGAATTATTCTTTGGTGAAAAGCTGATTGATTAAATCCATGTCAATCTTATGCTCATTGTTGCCTTCTTCTCCAGATATAACAGCATTTTCTCTAATCTGAACCTATCCATTTCTATTATTTGTGAACCAAAAATCTTCAGGAAAACCATGTAACCTGAAGCAATCATCATCAACATGTCCAGTCTTACCATAAAAATCACAGAACACATTAGGATTATACTTCTTCTTAATCCTAAATTTCTATTGTGGCTAATTTATCCTTGTGTATTTGGGTAATTGCTGATGATTGTTCATCCTTGGATAATTGAATGATCTAGTTCCAAAATTAGGTATAGCACCAGGGGATTTCTAGACTTTCTTGCCAAATTTATTTTGATTCACATTGCTTACCATAAAAGAAGAAGAATCAGTTGGGATCAAGCCACTCACATAGGTTTCTCTCTGATTTTTATCTTGCAAAATCAGAGAATAAGCAACATTTATGTTAGGCAATGAATTCATCATTAAGATGTTTCCTATTGCGTGAGCATACACATCATTTAGACCTATAAAAAATTGTATAAGTTTCTCATCTTCAAGAGACTTTTAAATCTATCTTTATTTTTCCTTCACAATTACACACAGGTGCACATATCAGACTTGAGAGATTCCAACTCATCCCAGAGTCTCTTAAGTTTAGTGAAATATCCGACAATGTTATTATTTTCTTGAACTAACCTATTTAGTTCCTTTTGCAGGTGAAACAATTTGGTTCCATTAGATTATCCAAATCTATGCTCTAGACTCATCCATAAATCTTTAGCAATCCTAAAGTATATAATACTATCAGCAATATCCTTGGAAAGAGAGTTAAGGATCCAAGATGTTACCATGTCATTGCATGTGCTCTAAGATTGCAGATCTGGAGATTGAGCATCGAGTAAAGTATCAGCACCAGTTATAAAACCAAACTTGTTCTTGGCTGACAGTACTATAAGCACTGATCTATTCCATCTTTGATAACCTTTTCCATCAAATGGAGTGTTAACCAAGGTCATTCCTGGTGAATCTGAAGAGTGGAGATAATAAACATGAGTGAGATCCATAGCTGATGGAGTTCTGGTGGTAGAACCAGAAGATGCTGAAAATGTAGTGACTTCACCCGCCATTCTATAGATAGGTCAGATGAAGGAACTTGATAATCGAGAAGATGATTTGTATGCAATGACCTACTACTCTGATACCATGTAAAAACTAGAGATAATATTTGAGAATTTTTCTTCTCTTTATATTCCTTGCCAATCACATTTATTTATACAAGCTAATAGAATGAAAGGAACCTTCTCTTCTAAGCTAAACAATAAAAGTAAAGGAAGAAACTTCTCTTCTAAGCTAAACAATAAAACTCTTATAAGCTAAATAAAAATAAAAGAACCTTCTATTCTAAGCTAATCAATGAAAAAAAAACAAAGAAAACATTCAGTTGTTGGGCCGTCAATGTGTCCCAAATATTAGGCCAAATGAACCATCGAGATTTCTAACATTTCTAACATATTTAACCACATTAAGTGCAAGAACCATTTTGCTATGTATGCATTGAAAGTTATCTTCATTTTTCAGTCTCATAACTGTATAGATACTTTTATTCTATATGGATGATTGGATGACCACCTGCAGGGATCATGATTGGAAATTGTTTGATTGCTTTCTCTAAGGAAGAAGTCAAAATATAATTAGTGTTTACAGACCTACCTCCTTAATTCAACTATTTGTTGTGTGAATTTAAACATAGCAAAAAGATAAGACGAATTCGTAATATCATATTTGTGTTGCATTTTTAAATATTATTTAGCGAAAACTTCATCATTAGAATAGGTAGCACAATAATCTCCACCAAAAAACAAGCAACCAAGAATCGTTTTCCACGTATCCATCCACGGCAGCACAAATTCACGTTTCTCCTTTTTCCCCAATATTCATTCTAAATCTCCAAGAAACAATCATAACGGCCATGTTATCTTCTTATAAGACTCAACATTTGGATCTACCCTTTTATCAATCATGACTAAAGAAATATAAGAAAATAGTTAGCATAAAATATTTTGCCTTATTGCTTGGTTCTTTTTTCTTTTTTTTGGTTTCTCATCCAGTGTCTGGTACCCGCATTGGAGCCCGACTAATCTGGATTTGCACCGGGTAGGTCCCCATTTGGGGGATAGCGCTCCCAACAGAGTTTTCTCCATGCCCAGGGTCGAACCCTTGACCTCTGGTTAAGGATGGAACAACCCCATCCGTTGCACCACAACTCATGTTGGTTTATTGCTTGGTTCTTAAGTACTACATGGTTATTCATATACTCGTGAAAAAGCATAAATAATTATAGTTATGCTTATATTCTTATATATATAAATTCTTATGGTATAAAATTTGAACTGTATTGAGGAATTTGCTACTAATTAGCCACTTGAAATAAAACATTTTTACTTTGAATATTTGATCCATGTTGTACAATATTTTAAAAACGGATTAGGATTCTTTAGTCCCTTGATTGTCTCTACATTTAAACTATTCCCATAAAAATAGTTGAAAAACGATAAAGATAAATTTTTAATTTTACAGCAAGATAATTTTTTTAATTTTTTTGCTACTTCATCCGAAGCAACATGATTGTTTCGTCCATTTTTTTAATAAAAATTTTCATCGGAGAAATTATCAAAGGGGGAGAATAAAATTTTATAGCATGGAGGTATAAAATAGGAAAAAATACAACAAAATATATCCAAGAAATTTTGATTAAATAAACATTAACGCTAACGTCATATAATGATGGAAATCAACTTACTGTCTTCCATATTGTTTTTCCTTCATATTTCACCTTATAATTAGATTTTATACAAAGAAGAAGTCACTCACACGTTAAAAAAGTGGTACTTTTAACTATTCCTGCAAGCATCCATTTACTCCCAAGAGACAATTCAACAAACACCTGCTATACCTTTTCCATAATCTAATTTCTCAACTCTACACTTTCTTCACAACCTCAATTACCATACCAGTGCCTATAGCAAATATTTCTTAGAAAATTTTGAACCAAAACAAAATAATTTCATTCCTCCGAAGTCATAAGTAGAGTACTAGTTAATTGCATGTTGGCAGCACAATGCACTGCGACCATATTTTTAAAAGGAAAAGAAAATCTTCGTTATAGGTTGGAAAAAAAGAAAAAAGTATGGACTCTATTCTCCTAATACAACAACAACAACAAACCCAGTGTATTCCCACATTGTGAGGTCTGGGGAGGGTAAGATGTACGTAGTCCATACCTCTACCTCTAAAGAAGTAGAAAGGTTGTTTCCGATAGACCCCCGGCTCGAGACACGAAATAATAAACAAATTCATAGTAAAGCATGGAACAAGACATAACATAAATACGACACCCATAAGTAATAGTAAACAGAGAAAAGTAAACAGATTTGTAATAAAGCATGAAACAAGGTATCATAACAAGAACAATACTCCCACCAAGTAATGCCCTACACTAGCAACCCAAACTGACCCTAGCCTTCTGTCCTAATTCGCGTCCTCTATATCTTCCTATCTAGGGTCATGTCATCAGTGAGTTGTAACTGCTTCATGTCCCGCCTAATTACCTCTCCCCAGTACTTCTTCGGCCTACCCCTACCCTGCCTAAAACCATCAAAAACTAGCCTCTCACACCTACAAATCGGGGCATCCATGCCCCTCCTCATCACGTGTTCGAACCATCTCAATTGGACTTTCCGCATCTTTTTCTCCACTGGAGTCACACCAACCTTCTCCCTGATAATCTCATTCTGAACTCTATCCCCCCTAGTACGCCCACACATCTAATGCAATATCCCATTTCTGCCACCTTCATATTTTGAATGTGAGAGTTCTTAACTGGTCAACACTCCACTCCATACAACATGGTCGGACAGACTGCCACCCTGTAGAATTTGCTTTTAAGCTTGGGCGGCACCTTCTTATCACACAACACCTCCGAAGAAAGCTTTTACTTTATCCATCCCGCCCCAATACGGTGTGAGATATCCTCGTCAATCTCACTATTACCCTGAATTATGGACTCGAGATACTTGAAACTATCCCTCTTACATACCACTTGTGATTCCAACTTCACTACCACCTCATTCTCTAGCCTTACGTTATTAAACTTGTATTCCAAATATTCCTTCTTGCTCCTACTCAACCTGAACCCTTTAGACTCAAGAGTTTGTCTCCACACCTCTAATTTATCATTCACACCCCCCAGTGTCTCATCAATCAAAACTACATCATCTACAAAAAGCATACACCAAGGCACTTCTCCTTGAATACGCTGCGTCAACACATCCATCACCAAAGCACACAAAAAGGGACTAAGAGTAGATCCCTGATGCAATCCTATCAAGATAGTAAAATTCTCTAAGTCTCCTCCGGCCGTCCACACCTGGGTTTTAGCTCCATCATACATGGCCTTAATTGCTCTGATATATGCCACCAAGACTTCACTCACCTCCAAGCATCTCCAAAGCACCTTCCTGGGGACTTTGTCGTATGCCTTCTCCAAGTTGATAAACACCATGTACAGGTCCTTCTTCCTTTCCTTATATTATTTCACCAACCTCCGCACCAGGTGAATTGCCTCCGTCGTCGAGCGGCCGAGCATAAATCCAAACTGGTTCTCTGAAATAGACACTATCCATCTCAGCCTCACCTCGACCACTCTCTCCCAAATCTTCATAGAGTGACTCAATAACTTAATACCCCTATAGTTATTACAACTCTGAATGTAACCCTTGTTCTTATAAAAAGGGATCATAGTACTCCACCTTCAAGCCTCGGGCATTTTCGCCGTCTTGAAAATTCTGTTAAATAATCCAGTCAACCACTCTAACCAGCCTCGCCAGAAAACTTCCAAAAATCCACAGGTATTAGGCCCCATCTACCTACCCCTTCGTATCCTGCGAACAGCCTCTCTAACCTCCTCTACCTTAAAATGTCTATAATAACTAAAATCTCAACACTTCTCTGAGTTCTCCAGCTTCCCTAACATAATAGCTCTATCCCCTTCTTCATTCAAGAGCCTATGAAAATATGAATGCCATCTATTCTTAATGTGATCGTCCTCCACCAACACTGTACCATCCTCTCCCTTAATGCACTTCACCTGATCGAGGTCACGACCCTTCATCTCCCTAGCCTTAGTGAGTCTAAACAACCTTTTTTCCTCTCCTTTCTCCTGTAACCCCGCATATAAGCTCTCAAATGTTACCGTCTTAGCCGCCGTAACTACTAACTTAGCCTCCTTCCTAGCTAACTTGTACTCTTTTCTATTTGCCCATTTCTCTTCTTCTTCCTTACTCTCAACCAACTTAGCATACGCCCCATTCTTGGTCTCCACTTTATTCTTAACCTCTTCATTCCACCACCAATCCCCTCGATGATGTCTGGCCCGACCCCTAGAAACACACAACACCTCACTAGCATTCTCCCTGATGCACCTAACCACCCTATCCTACATACTATCCACGTCCCCCTACACTCTCACACCCTCATTCTCGCCAACTTCTCCCCTATCTCTC
The DNA here is from genome assembly GCF_002878395.1 of Capsicum annuum. Classification (NCBI taxonomy): domain Eukaryota; kingdom Viridiplantae; phylum Streptophyta; class Magnoliopsida; order Solanales; family Solanaceae; genus Capsicum; species Capsicum annuum. The sequence goes on from NC_061120.1 coordinate 47,634,763, forward strand.
ATGCCTTCATTAGCGTTAAGCCGCCCCACTTAATTCTAGGTCTACACTCCTCACCCTTTCTCTTCCTATCCTTATTTATACCCAAATCCATAACCAAGAGCCTATGCTGGGTCGAAAGATTCTCACTCGAGATGACCTTACAGTCCTTACACAACAACCTATCCTCTTTTCTAAGCAACAAAAAGTCAATCTAGGTCTTTGCTATCGCACTTCAGAAGGTGATTAGGTGATCTTCCTTCTTCGGAAAGCCCGAGTTCACCACTACCAGCCCAAAGGACCTTGCAAAATCCAATAGAGTAGCCCCCTCTTCATTTCTTTTCCCAAAACCAAAACCACCATTCACATCACCAAAGCCTCCCAGTAATGCCCCAATGTGCCCATTGAAATCTCCTGCTACAACAATCTTCTCCGAGCTAGGCACGCCTATCACCACCTCATCCAAAGCCTCCCAAAACTGCATCTTCTTCTCCTCATCCAAGCCCACCTGCAGCACATAAATACTACACACATTCAGGGTAAACCCTCTAATGACCAACTTAATAGTCATCTACCTATCGCTGATCCTCTTAACCTCCACTACCTGACCTCTAAGCTCTTCATCTACTAAGATGCCAACTCCATTCCTACGCCTCTCACTCCCAGAGTACCAAAGCATGTAACCATCCATATGCCTAGCCTTAGACCCTACCCACTTGGTCTCTTGAACACACGCAATATTAATCCTCCTCTTTCTAAGAATCTTCACAAGCTCTATGGACTTACTCTGAAGAGTACATATATCCCAAGACCCAACCCTCAGCCTACCAACTCTATCATCACGTCTTCCTTTACTGCCTCTGACACCAAACCTTAGCCTCCCTCCCATCCCCACCCTTCCCTCATCCCCCGCCCCCATAACAACCCTGCCCCAACCCCCTCAAACATGACCCTATCCCACCATCAATGCCCACAGCCACTATTATAAGAAAATATAAGAAAATATAAACAATGATAGTAACAAAGCAGCAGCAGCAGGAAATACAAGGCTCACACAAATTAGAAGAAATAATCAAGAAACAAAACTAAACTCAAATAAGGAGAAAAAACAAAACCAAGGTAAGGACAAAACTAACAGTAAGAAAAATAAAGCACACTAATGGCCTGGCACCAAGGACAATAAAACAAATAATAAGGAGCGGTGCAAGTCACGAATATACTATAGCAGACACGCAAGTCAAGATATAGGATATAATATGATAAAATAATATAAAGAAGGAAATAGCAAAGGTTAGAAATCACCGGGATACGCGTGTAAACCAATTTTTTGTTTCTTGCATGTTATGTTGGAATATTGTATCCCTTCAAACTGATTGCAGAAATTGGTCGCCTGGATATTATCACTGGAGATTCGTCGGAGTCCCGCCGGACTCAGATCTAGAACTGATGGAATCAGATCTAGTCGGAACCAGCAGATCCTTCAGATAGACCCGTCGGAATTGGTGGCCTGTGACCAGAGCTACGAGCTGCCTATGTCGCTGGAGTCCCGCCGGACTCTGTTCTCCTAATATTAGAAATAAATATTTAGTTTCATTTCTATTATAAATGTATTTACATTATAGTGAATGTCTATCAAGATCTAATTTGATATCTATTAGGATTTGAAGCATCTGTCTTTTACTCAAACTAGGAGTAAATTTTTCCTATAAATAGAGGGGTTTTGTTCATTGTATTCACGATCATATGATCTCTCATTCAAGAGAAAAAAATTCTCTCTACTCTTCTTCTCGTTCTTTATTGTTTCATAACACGTTATCAGCACGAGACTCTGTCAAACAAGGCGAGATTATGTCAAACAAGGTGAGATTATAAATCTTAGGGATTTCAAGGTTTGTAATTTCTTATGTTGTTTATATTTTGCTACTAATAATATAATTATTGTTGGATATGAGGAAAAATAATTGGTTTGAAATCATTTATGTTTTAAATTTATTCCTCAAGAACAATATTATCAAAAATTCTTTATGAACTTTAATGTTGTTTGTTCTCATGATACGTTGGTTGGACCAACTAATTTTGGGGTTGGATCCCTTAAAATTTGAAAAGTATAAAAGGTGAATATGGGCCCGTTCACCTATCATGTGATATATTGAAAAGATGCATCAATAAAATGATCACATGTATATTCATTGTCAACCTACGTTTGACATTTATAAAGTTGCTTGCTCAATAAATTTGAGTTAAAAGCATAACTTCCAGATTGTATAATCAAAATAATTCATCTTGATGATGATGGTTTAACATTGAATGTCTTTCATAAATAGCTAAACCATCGCTAATAAGAACAAAGTTTCATGTGTTGGTCTAAAATATGATATGTTGCATACAATAACACTTGTATGCATTAGACCAATAAATAATGATTATTTATTCCCCCTTAATTGGTTCAAGGTGATGAACCAACTATTCCATCTAATAGTTTTGATGTGTGGTATACGATTAATAAATATACCATGATGCACAAAAATGGATTCTTCAGAGAAGATGAGGATGAATGTTAGTTTTTCTAACATAAGGGAGAGATTATAAGCAGCTATGAAATAATGTTAGGAATTATTATAAGATCCTCATTCATAAGATAATTCAAGTCAAATGCTGAAAGCATCTCTTATTTAAGCTGCAAATGCTCCTATTTTGTATCTTTGAAGTACAAAGTCTATGCACGCATAAAGCACGGTAAACTAATAGGTTCCAAATGAAACAAGGAGCAAATAATCATAATAAGAAGGAAATGTACTCTTGAAGATCCTACGACATAATACTTTATGAAACCTTATGAGAGGTTCAAGTACCTGAAAATAATGAAGTGATGAGATCTTAAAATTTTAAGTCGCATTATGAACCGATACAAAATGATATATCATTAACGATATATTTGATACGATATTGGCACAATATTGTAAAATATTATGAGGATTTAAATTCTACGTTTATTTAAGCTTGCTGATGTAGAAACATTTATCAAGTGACATGAAAGGATGCATCTTGGTAAGTATAAAACTTATTTGATTTCCAGTCCAGATATTTGAAGATGTCACTCATGAAATCTTGAATATTGTCACTTGACAAAACTTACGTGAAAAACTTTTAAGGATTCAAACTGCTTTAAGCATATAAAAGTTTCTGGAAAACTTATTTATAATCCTTATATTGTATAAGTTTATAGATTGAAAATAATTGGAACTCTTGCCGAGTTTTCAAAGCAATAGATTATTTGTTGAAATTTGAAATATATCGAATTAGATTGGTTATGAAGTACCATATCTTAGTGCAATTGATGCACTCATGTACCTTGTAAATACTACAAGGGCTATAGCATTTTCGATTAATATGTTAGCAAGGTATATTTCTACTCCTACTAGCAGACATCGAAATGGGCTAAGATACATAAGCTTATTTTATTTTAAAGATTGCAGTCCTGATCTTACTGGTCATGCTGATGTTGGGTAGTCATCTAACCCGCATAAATCTCGATCTCAAACATGTGATGTGTTTACATATGGGGATACTGTCATATCTTGGAGATATAGAAAGCAGTCTATCATAGCTATCTCATCGAACTACGCAAGATTATAGCTATTCATGAAGCAAACCGATAATGTGTGTGGTTGAGGTCCACAATACACCGCATAAAGCTCGGTCTCAAATAGGCTATGTGTTCATATGTGGCAGTACTGCCATATCTTGGAGATATACAAAGCAGTCTATCATAGCCACTTTATCGAATCATGATGAGATAATTTCTATTCATGAAGCAAGCTTAGAATGTGTATGGTTGAGGTCCATGATACATCTCATTCGAGAAAAATATGGTGTGAAATATGAAAACCTTATGATCTCTTATCCCTCAAGAGAAGACAATTACTCTCTCTATTCTCTCTAATCTTCTTCGTTATTCTTTCTTATTTTATAACACGTTATCAGCACGATTTTATATAAAGATATCAGCATACATAGCACAACTGAAAGATGGATTCATAAAAGGAGATAGAACGAAGCACATTTTGCCAAAGCTCTTCTATACACATGAGCTCCAAAATAATGGTGATATTGATGTACAACAGATTCGTTCAAGTGACAATATGGCTAATTTATTCACCAAGTCTATTCCAACTGCAACTTTCAAGAAGATGGTGCATAAGATCGGAATACAAAGGTTCAACGATGTTCTTATTAGGGGGAGCTAATACGCCCTGTACTCTTTTTCCCTTATAAGGTTTTGTCCTACTGGATTTTCCTTGTAAGGTTTATAATGAGGCAGCCGATATACGTATTGTTAGAAATGTGTACTCTTTTTCCTTCACTAGATTTTTTTTCCTACTGGATTTTTTCTAGTAAGATTTAACGAGGAACATTATCTATCTAGACATTCAAGGGGGAGTGTTATAAATGTATTTACATTATAGTAAATGTCTATCAAGATCTATCAAGATCTACTTTGATATCTATTAGGATTTAAAGCATCTGTCTTTTACTCAAACTAGGAGTAAATTTTTCCTATAAATAGAGGGGTTTTAATCATTGTATTCACGATCATATGATCTCTCATTCAAGAGAAGAAAATTCTCTCTACTCTTCTTCTCGTTCTTTATTGTTTCATAACAGTTTCATACTTTTGTTTTATCATATTATTTTTTATTATATTTTAGGGCATTTATTTTAGCAGTCCCTTAATATTGCCGTCAATATATCAGGTGTACGCTCTTTATGTGTGTACCTTACTTTAGTGAGTTTAATTTTATAAAATTATTCAAGATATAAAAAGCATGACGGTCCTTAAAAATATTGATGAGTTTTCTTGTTGGTTAGCGTCTTCAAATTAGGTCTACTTTCAGCTCTTACTCAATTATATGAAAAAGGAAGAAATTAACCAATCGAAAAGCACGTATGTTAATTTAAACACAAGAAAGTTTGAATTGCAATAAAACTTTGAAAGTGTTTAGGCAAAATCAAGCTCGTGAACTTTTTTTGCAAGCAACAACAACAACATACCCGATATAATAAAGTTTTATTTTGTTCTCTTTCACCTCATAATTTTTTCTCTGATTCGTGTATTAATACACCCTTTCATTTAGTGATCACTCAAGAATGAAGAAATAATCAATTTTTCTTCTCCAATTTCTAGCTCCAAAGTCCTTTAATATTTAGGCAGCGCCTATGGAAGCAAGCTAACAAAACATGAGTACAAAAATCTTATAGGGCAATGTAAAGATCTACTGTATGTTCTACTCTATATCAGATAAAAATAAAATTGTTACCATGTTCAAGCTCCGCCATCATAACTAATTAGTGCACCTTTTCAAAGACTATCTGCCAAAAGAAGTGAAGTCGGTGATAGTCATACTTTAGGTACCACATCCCTTTATTTCTTGAAATCATAAGTTATGTGTTTATACAATAGATAAGATCATTCTATCAATACAAAAACAACAACAACAAATCAAGTGAATCATCCAATAAAGTTGCAAAATTGACATTTGCTTTCACCTGTAAGAAAAATGCAAATAATTTTTCAAACGCGTGACAAAAAAAGATTACATGACATTATGACTTCAAATCACTCAAACTTCACAAGCGAATACTTTAGTTGTTTTCGTATCATCATAATATGGACGTCTAATGCATTCTAACTTTTACAATATATATTCAGCCTCTAGTTTAATGAAATTGATGCACATCTTTGTCATTTCCAGGCTCCAGAAAGCATAAACAATAGCTTCCACCACTAACCTTCATGTCTATAGGACCTTCTTAAAAATTATAAATAATATGAGACAATTTGAAAATATTACAACAAATAAGAAAAAGATCTATAGAAGGAAAATTTTACTTAATATTAGAACTGTTTACCTAGTTGAAATATAAGAAAAAGTCAAACAATTCCTTGAAACTTATTTTATTTTTTTCTTAAATTGAATTGTTACCCTTTTTTTTTCCCGCTAATCCCATATATAAATCTTTGATTCTTTTGTCTACTTCATTCGATGACAATATGTTTGTTTCTTTCAATTTTTCTATTATAAATTTTCAATTGGAAGAGAAACACAAGAAATTATCAAAAAGAGAGAAACCATTGTTAATTGTTGATTATGTATAATTCATATATAATTTTTAAATCTATTAGCTTAAAAAAATAATTAAAAAAAACAGAAAGAATAATTATAATGAATGCAAGAAGACAACTTAAATCAAAACTAAAATATGAAGAATAGTAAAACAAGATGTATGTTTCTCATGAATTTTGATTCAAAATAACACTAAAATAGAAATATACTTAGGACATTGTGATCAAATTAATAAGGAGTATATATTAAGTCCTTCCTTATTTGAACTATGTAACATAAATATTTTATAAATTAAAAAGAAAAGTATAACCAAAATAATATAGGAAAAGTTTGTGCACCAGCTCTCATATTAGATCTAGGAGTCCTACGTTTATAGTTTTATATAATATTTAATTTCTAATATATATATATATATATATATATATATATATATATATATATGGAAAGGAGAGTTGAGGACGACCAAGGATAGTTTTGGACTTTAAAATTTATTTTAATAATTAAGGATATATTTGATATTTTATATCTATTTTTATAATTGTAATAATTGTACAAAAATATCTTTCCATGATTCTTCTTCTCTATCACATGTGAATATCTATCTATTCATGTGGCTATAGTTGAACCACATACAAATTACTAGAAGTGTAAAAATGAACCCAAATTGAGTTTACCCACCCAACCCGCTCAATAGTTAATGTGTTGGGTTCAAGATAATTTACTATTGGATAAAATCTTAACTCATTAAGTCTCAACCTATTTTTAAACTGGGTTCAAATGAGCCCAATTCAGTCTCTACTTCAATTAGTTTAATAGAAAAATAATTTTTTTAATGAATTAGGAAAAACAAGCAACAATACGCCCTCCCACTCTCAAAATGACCCACATCACCTCACTCCAACCCCACTATACCCCCAACTTACCTCACCCCCACCCCGTCTCCATTAAATATATTATTTTTATTTCTTAAAATGCTTTTTATAAGTTTTTTTGCCCCCACCCCACCTCATTCCTACCCCCCTCCCTACCCCGAACCCCACCCCCACCTCCACCCAGAGGCAAAGCAGGGATTTTTGCTTAATGGATTCAAAATATAAAGAAAGACTCATCGAAGGGGATTCAACATCTAGAATATATAAATAAAAATTATTTTAATCATGTATTAATAATATAATTTTTCATCGAAGGGGATTCGTTCGAACCCCCCTTTAATACGCTAGCTTCGCCCCTGCCTCCACCCCAGAAAATTATTTAAAAAAATAAAAATCTTTCTTACCTCACGATAAAAATCCTACCCTTCCCCCCTTCACCACATCCCCTGCCCCTCCCAAAATAGATTTTTTTTAAAAAAATATTTTTAAAAAATAAATAAATAATTTTTTTTATAAAAAAAATCTTATCCCAACCCCATCTCCGCCTACCCCCTATACAACAATATTCCATCCCCCCAAAAATATAGTTTTTTAAAAAAGTTAAATTTTTTTTTTTTTAGAATAAATCTTTTACCTCAATTCCCATCCTTCCCTACCCCACATACCCCACACCGCTCCTAATTTTTTTTTTTAAATTCTTACCCCACCCCCACCCCCTTGGGATACTCCTTTTCTAAAATAATATTTTATTAAAAAATAATTTCTTTTTTAAAAAAATTCTTACCTCAAACCATCCTAACCCCCCACCCCCTACCCCACACCTCTCTCCAAAAAATGAAAACATAGTTTTAAAAAATTAAATTTGAAAAAAATATTTTTACCCCACCACCACGCCTTACCTCACTCTCTACCTACCCACCCAACTTTTCAACCCCATTCAAATTTATTTTCTTGAGTTGGATTTACAAGGATTAAATATCAATATGTTAATATTTTTTAGATTAAGCGGGTCAAATTGGACGGGTCAAGGCCCAACACGATTTTTACCCATTTCAACCCAACCCATTTCAATCCAAAGTGAATTTGGGCGAGTCATGATCCAATCCGATATTCAATTCAACCCATTTAATATTTTCAATCTCAATCCAACGCGCCCATTTAACACTCATACACATTAAAATATATATTTACATCTATTTCATTGTATATAATAAATGTAAAAAAATTCTATCAATCTTTATATTTCCTACTTTTTTTTTAAGAGTCAACCATTTTCTTTTAAATTCGTCCTAAAAAAAGTCAGCTTTTCTTATTTGACAACTATTTTATGTCATCATTTTCATTTTATTTTCATTGTGTCTCACTTAATAAGAAAAAATAATTAAAAAGTAAACATTAAAGTGACTTTAACAATTTTGTAAATCTTATGAATTTTTAATTTTTTATTTCAATTTTGTGTTCGATCAAATGACATTAAATAAAATACACTATTCGTTCGTATTAGTTGACCCCTATGGACATGACACACACCCATTAAGAAAATATATTATTAGGAGTTTGTTTTATAAAATTATCTTATTAATTATGCATTGAAAATAAATTTGAGTATATACAATTTGTTTAATCATTTATTGATAAGGGTATTATTGGAGAACATATTCAAATTCTCTTGAATTCACTAAAGGGACAACTAAATTGAAATAAATATTTTTAAAAGAGAACCAACTAAAATGAAATGGAGAAAGTAGGACGAAGGAATTGCTGCTTTACTGCATAAATGTCTCTCCATGTGGTTATTGTTTCCACCAAATGAACATTGAATGACATTACAAGATGATATTTCTAGAATAAAAAAATAATAAATTAATGGCTCTAACTTCTAGAATTGACATTTCTAGAATAGAATAGATAATTCAAATAAATAGGCAAAAGTGTCTTCATATTACAGAATAGTCTCCTCTCACCAATTCTCAATTCTCATATCTGTATGTAAGTTTCTCTACCTTCTCATTCATTTTTTTCTGGACATTTATTTATTCCTTCAACAAGCTATAATATTCTATGTTTTTAGTAAATATGCATTTTTTTGGTAGAATGGATAATTTTAATTTAATTTCAGCATGTATTTTTAGAAAAAGTTATTTATATTGTGTATTTTGATCTCGGAGAATGATGTTCATGTGTTGGTCGAACGCCATGAATTTTTCGATCAGTTGATGACCATCTTGAATGGTAACACGCATACAAAAATTAATGTATTATAGCATTTTCGAGCTCTTTGACATCGACATTTTCGCTGAATTTTGAAACAAAAACGACGATGGAGCTTAGACTTTTGGAGGAATAGATAAACGATGGTGAAGAGGCGACACGACGAAGGCTAAACTATTGGGAGTGTAAATTTGAAGGGGTTAGCTATTAGGTTTTGGGGGTAGATATGTATATATGTTGAAAATAGTTAGGCCTTTAATTATTACTAGCAAAATGTGAACTTTGGTTCTTATACTATTGAGTATTGACAAATCATTATCATTTGTTATTTTTAGTTGTCATACCAAATTTTACGATCTGCTCAGTTTTTCTTTAAAATAGTTCGCATAATTATTTAAAAAGTTATTTAATATATATGTCTTTAAATGTCTACTTTGCAGTTTTGTCTTTTCGGCGATAGCTATTTGCACGTCTGTGTCTATATTTTGACTATATGGTAAGTACAACTTATTTAATTTCTTTATTAAATTATAAATAATGTGTTGTCTTTTCCCAAGGAGTCCCTTCAAAATACCTTCTTGTTTATGTTGATTTTTCACAAATATAGTTCACAACAGCTTAGGTAACTGAAACTTTTATCCTAATAGCTTTAGTATTTGTCTTCCTTGAATAAAAAAGTCTTATCACATTCTAAACTGAATGAAATTTCAACACATCCTTCAAGGATAGCACCTAAATGTGAATGGTTGGAAATAGATGCCTCCTTTTAGTGGAAAAAAAGATGTTTATATTTAGATTTTATACTTCTAAGTTAATTTAATTATTAAATTTAATTTAACAGATAGTGATCATGAATGCTCAAGAGATTGAACACAACAGGAAGCAAAAATGCACCTGCTATTGTAAAATTTATAAATGCATGTGTACCAAAGTAATTTATAAATGCATGTGTACCAATGTAAATAGACAGCAATCACTATAATATGTACATGTCATGTGAACATCCAGTAGTATGATATTTCCACGGTTGTATAAAACATATATTTGAAATCTTATGATATGTCTGTGATAGTGATATTGTTGTATATTTAAATGTATTAATTTAAATATATATATACACACACAAAAAAAAAAAAAAATTATGCATTGGGCCTTTTGCACGGACATTCTTATCTAGTTTAGTAAGGAAGAATAGGAAAACGTCGTGCACAACATCAAATTAGATGCAGTACTCCTATATTTTATTAATTTAGTAAAGGGAAAGAGAAAAATAAATTAAAGAGCAAGGTAAAAAAACTACCAATTTATCATATATTCAAAGTTGTGATCCCATGTATTTTAGAAAACACTATTATAAACATAATTAAATGATAATTTAAGAGAAAAGGTAAAAAGACAATTTTATCTATTGCAAAAACTTTTAATGAAGGACAAAAAACTCAAACAACATATCTAAGACCCTTCATATTTTTAATATATTAGATAGATTAGATTGATATAGAGATAGAGATTAGAGATTAAAGATTAGAGATAGAGATCAGATATGAGAGAATAAAGATAGAGATTAGAGATTAGACATAGAGATTAAAAATATAGAGAAAATTATCCCGATTAGCTACTATTGGGCTTTTATTACCACTTAAAGCCTAATTTTCAATTAATTACAATTCATAGCCCCCTCTTGCCTATTAATTATTTCTAATTACAATTCATAGTCTTTCAAATGTATTTTCTCTCTTTTTCTATTTTCTATTATTCTCTTCCTTTTTTTCCCTTTTCAGTTTTTTTTTCTTCAGTTTTTCTTTTCCTTTTTTGTTGCTTTCTCTTTATTTATTTTTTTCACTTTTTTTTTTCATTTTTCTCCTTTTTTTTCTTTTTCTTTTTATGTATTTTTTCCCCTTCATTTTTTTCTCCTTCTTTTTCTCTCATTTTCTCCTTCTTTTTTTTTTTTTTCAATTTCTCTCCTTTTTATTTATACGAACTAGCAAACAAAAATACAAGTGTGAACTATAAAATACAAATTCAAATGCGAACTATAATATATAAATACAAGTGTAAACTATAAAATATAAATACAAATGCGAATTATTACATATAAATACAAGTGTGAACTATTACTTATATTTTTTAATTATTAAAAAGAAACGATTGATTTTCTTTCTACGAATACTTATTTGTATTTATTGATACTAGTTGTATTTATTTATCAAAATAAATATAACTCAAATTTTTATACAAATACAATATATACAAATACATATTGTATTTGTATTTGTAAAATCATTTGTTTCATTTGATTGTCATTGTATTTGTATCAAGTGATATTTGTTTATTTACAAATATGAAAGATAATTTTGATATACAAATACAAATGGTACATTTGTATCAAATGATACATTACATATTTATATATTTTAGAATCACAAAAATACAATTAATGCATTTACTTGTTTGTATGCAAATACAAATGATAAATTATACATAATCACGACTAAATACAATATGCAATCAACTTACAAATACAAATAAAAAATAATTTCTTAAAAATAAAAAGGTAATGAAGAAAATAGAATACAAATACAAGTATAATCCAAATATAATCTAAATATACAAACACAATAAAACCATAATATAAATATAATCCAATATAATATGCAATCAATTATAAAATAAAAATATAAAATAGTTCTTTAAAATACAAGTATGAATTATATAAAATATAAATGATGGCACAAACTAACAAATACAAATACAAGTGCGAACTATTAATTACAAATAAAAATGCGAACCATAAAATATAAATACAAGTGCGAACTTTAAAATACAATTTCAAATACACTTGTGTCAATAAATACAAAAATATAAATGGCGGTATGACTACAAATATGATAAATAATTATGGTATTTACGTTATCATCCATGACTTGTGCTTGACTATTCATATTTTTTTAAAATACAAAAATATAAAATAGAATAAAAAAATAATAAAGAAAATAAGTACAAAAAAGAAAATAAAAAAAATCAAAGAAGAAAAGAAAAGAAGAAAGAGAAATAGAAGTTAGAGATTAAAGAGAAGGAAAAGGAAAAAAAAAAGAAAGAAAGAAACGAAAAAAATAAAAGTAGGAAAAAATAGGAAAAAAAAAAGAAGAAAAAATATAAGAAATAAAAAGTATAAAAAAAGATGATGGTAGTGTTAGGCAAGAAAATATTCAGTTCAACGAGATAAACATGATTGAGATTTTTTTCTTTTTAAGAATATTGAATTTCATTTTTGGTGCGACTGAATAGAGACTGTATTCATATTTTATATAAATACATACTATATGTAAAATCAAATACAGTAGGCATAAATCAAATACAACGGCTATAAATGATAATTATATAAAATGTGGCTATGGAAGGTGAATTTTATAGCAAAACACTACTATTTTTGAAAGATACCCAATATATTACCCTCTTTGTTTTCAAGATGGAATATGACTAAAAGTTCCTTAAGTATAAAACGCCAAGAATAATTTATAATAAATTTTGTATCATCAAATAAAATTAAAATATTTACATTTAAAATACTACCATATATTGTATAATATTATATGATAGACTATTGCCTAATTATTACTGAATTATTGTATTGTAAGTTGTAATGTCATATTAATTTACCACTATATAAGAAGGTTGTCTGTATAGGATATGTAATTTCTATCATAGCATATTTGAGAAGGTGAATTATTGAAATGATTCAAAGAGTTACATTTCAAGACCATTTGTAGGGGGGTGCGCGGATTTAATAGATCTAATAGATTGAGGTGCGCGGATTTGATAGATCTAATAGATTGATTAGGTTTCTAGTGAATCTATTTTTATTTGTGCGTGGATATTTTTTAAATTTTATTTCAATATCTTTTAATGATTTACTTTTTTCGTAAAATATATGAATCTATTAAATATATATAATCCGCGCACCCCCCTACAAATGGTATCAGAGCCCAGCAACTTAAAAAGTACGGAAGAGAAATATATGTTAGAGTTAGAGTTAGACCTAGAGTTAAAAAATTTATCTACAAAATTATTAAATTAATTATGCGAAGACCATTTAAAAATAGAGAAGCTTTTAGAAAAGTTAAAGAATCTTTAATTAGTAATTATTCAGAATATATAAGCCTAAATAAAACAAAAGAAAACCCACAAAAATTAGCCTACTTAATTACATTAATATCTAGTATTGAATCAAAATTAATAACACATTTAAAATCCAGAAGAATGAAACACATACCACCTAATTATGATAAAATTAGATTTAGATATCCACCAAGATATTATAAATATAATTTAAAATGAATAAAGTACAACAATATAAAGAACTAAAATAAATTATTTCTGAAAAACGTAAAGAATTAAAAATAAGAATAAAAAGACTACATTATAATATATTTGTCGGAGTCAGTAAAAACTCAATAGATACACAAAAAGATGAAATATAAAAATTAGAATCACAAATAGATAGTTTAGAATATATATATCAACATGACCTATTCACAATAAAATGAATAAAGAAGAATTTATAATAGATAAAAAAATATATGAAAACTACGAAGGATCAAAAATAAAAATAGTATTTTCTAATCTAGGATGAAGATATAAGAAAATAGGTGAACATTTATATCTAATGTTAGAAAAAGAAGAATTAAAATTAGAAGATAAATTAACAGCAATAGTAAGAATAGAAAAAGAAAATGAAGAGATAGATAGGGAAAAGGAAATAGAAAAAATAAAACAACAATCTACGGAAGAAATACGAAAAATAGAAGAAACTAAAAATAGTAGGATTGCTGAATTAGAAAAAGAACTACAAATATTAAAAGAGTTGTATGAACAACGACAAAAAGAAAAAGAAGAAAAAGATAGAGAACAGAAATTACTAAACGAGATAAAGCAATTTAAGAAAAAATTAGAAATAAAAAATGAAGAATTAGAAATAAATAATATAGATATTGAAGAGAGAGATAATTATGAGTCCGAAGATAGTGAAACATATACAGAAATATTAACAAATACAAAAAATTTAGAAATCAATGAAACAGAAATTAATGAGGAAATCTTAGAAAATACCTACACGAAAATAAATACTCTTGGTAAAAAAGAAAAATGAAAATATAATACCTAAAACAACAGAAATAAGAAAACCCATATATTATAAGAATACGTTTAAAAAATATAATGAACATGACAAATGGATACCAAAACAAATAGTGAATAAAAATTATAACTTTCTAGACCTAGACTTTGTAATAGATACAGAAAAAACAATACAATTATGAATAGCATATATGACAAAACAATTATTAGATAATAATATAAATATAACAGATGCACCGGATTATATAGAAAAAACACTATTAGGATGAGTAAAACTATGGTTTGCAAATTTAACCGAAAATAGCAAAAAAGTATTAAGAACTAATAACCCTATAGAAGGAACATCATCGACAACAACTAAACTAACACCTATAGAATTATTAAAAAAATATGAAACAGCTATAAAAGATGAATTTGGTAGTACGACAACAATCGAAGAAGAACAAAATGAAGAAAAAGATACAAATAGAAATTTAATGTTAAAATTAGCAATATGTAATATGTGTTATATAGATGAATATACTTGCGCATTTAAAGAATATTATTACAAAGGAGCATATAGTATAGAAGAAAGTAAAGAAATAAGAAAATTATATTTTAATAAATTACCCGAGCCATTTAGTTCGAAAATAATAAAAAGTTGGGAAGAAGCAAAAATAGTAGATACGTTAGGAGCAAGAATAAAATTTTTACAACAATGGTATAGAAACTTATGTGAAAAATATAGAGAAGAATTAAAAATGAAAAAAACATTACTAAGAAATTTAGCATGTTGCAAAAATAAAACAGCACCCCAATTCGGATGTGAAGAAAAAATATTATAAGAAAAGAAAAAGACATAAGAAATATAAAAATATAAAAAATCAAAATATAAATATAAGAAACCAAGAAAAAGATATTATGTAAAAAATTATAAACATAAAAGACCATATAGAAAGAAGAAATCTATAAAAGAATGTACTTGTTATAATTGTGGAAAGTTAGGACATTTAGCTAGAGATTGTAAATTACCTAAAAATCCAAAAAATAAACAAATATCAGAAATAAGAATAGATAATACAGAATATATGCAGATAGATTATATAGATTATGAATTAGAAAGTGAAGATAGTATATATGAAATTTCGGAAAACGAAACAGATAATGAAATAGATAGCGAAATAGATGAATCAAATGACAGAAGAAGATATAAAAATAATAACAAAGGAAGAATATTTAAATGATGAAGGAACGGAACAGAAAATAATATTTGACAGTAACATATTTGATGAAATAAAAGGAAAAGAATTAGATTTAAGTGTAGAGAAAATATTTAAAATACCAACAATAAAAAATATTTTTACTAGGAAAAAGGATGAATATTATGTAGTATGCCAAAAAGAACATGTAATAGACTGCAGATATGCAAAAGGCAAAGCTAGTATACCACTGGTAAAAAAAAGAATAATTAATAAAGAAATAAATGATATAAAAAGTAAAGGAGATCCAATAAAATATGTACACCTTGGAGGTACAGAGATATTAATAAAAGCATATTTTAGAGATGGAAAAGATACACCAATAGAATTATATTTAGCAGATGATAGAATTATAAAACCTATAGGAAAAAGCATAATAACTGCCGTAAAAGAAAATCTAATATATCAAAAATTTAAATTTATAATAAGTGCAAATTATTCAGTAGCAGTAACAAATAGAAATATAGATAAATCACTAGTATTATATTGGAAAATATCAGGAATAGAATTAACCCCAGAAAGTAAAATATTCACAGCAAGATGTAAAAATCTATATGTATTAACAACAAAACATAAAATAACGGGAAAAAATAAGATTAACAAAATACAAATAGAAAGCTCATTCGAACAAATTGTAAAAATAATAGATTATAATGATTATACCTATAAAGACATAGATACAGAAGAAAATTTAGAAATAGTAAATGATAGAATAAGTACAACGAAAAGAATAGCTAATGAAAATCCAGAATCATCAAGCTCATCAAAAAGAACAAGTTATGAAACAAATTCAATAAGTAATTTAAACCAATATTACATAACAGGAAAAATAAATGAAAAAGAATATCTAATACTTTTGAATACAGGACAAGAAGAAAATCATATAGCAAAATATCTAGTAAAAAATGAAGAAATAAAGACTGATAATGATATGTGCCCAGATCTACCAAGAAGTTTAATAAATAATAAAAATATAGCAGAAAAAGAAATAATAATAGGAGTTAGAAAAATAAAAATAGAATTTGAAGTAAAGGAAGAAATGCAAAAAACAGATATAATATTAGGAATAAAATGGTTAGAACAAGTAAAACCATACAATATAGAACATACACAATTAACCTTAACATATAACAAAGAAAAGTTATTCTTAAAAAGAGCCTTAACATGAAATGAAGATATATGTATTAATGAAGATAGTAGTAGAAGGATATTACAGTAGATATTATATGCCTATGATAGATACAGGAGCAGAAGCTAATTTATGTAGATATAATTGCTTACCAGAAAGTAAATGGGATAAATTAAAAACACCAATAATAGTTAAAGGATTTAATAATGAAGGAAGCTTAATTACTTATAAAGCTAGGAATGTAAAAATACAAGTATGGGATAAGATATTAACAATAGAAGAAATTTATAATTATGAATTAACATCAAAAGATATACTTTTAGGAATGTCATTCTTAGATAAATTATACCCACATATAATAACCAAAACAGACTGGTGGTTTACAACACCATGTAAACAGAAAGTAAGAGCAAAAAGAGTTAATAATAAAATAAGAAAGAAAACTGATTGAAGAAAAGAAAGTGAAAAAATTACACAAAAGTTAGAAAGTATAAAAAATACTGAAGATACAATAGAACTAGTTGTATTTTTGATAAATAAAACAGAAATAACTATATTTTCAATAAATAAAATAGAAATAATTCAGAAAAAATTAGAACAATTATACAGCGAAAATCCATTAAAATGATGGGAAAAATATAAAATTACTATAAAAATTGAATTAATAGATAAAAATAGCATAATAACACAAAAACCATTAACATATAATTTTGACGATTTAAAAGAATTTAAAATGCACATAGATGAATTATTAGAAAAACAGTATATACAAAAAAGTAATAGTAAACATAATAGTCCAGCATTTATAGTAAATAAACATAGTGAACAAAAAAGAGGAAAAAGTAGGATGGTTATTGACTATAGAAATTTAAATGCAAAAACTATAACATATAATTATCCAATACCAAATAAGATATTAAAAATAAGACAAATCCAAGGATATAATTATTTTAGCAAATTCGATTGTAAATCAGGATTTTACCACCTAAAGCTAGAAGAAGAATCTAAAGAATTAACCGCATTTACGGTACCACAAGGATTTTATGAATGGAACGTGTTACCATTTGGATATAAAAATGCACCAGGTAGATATCAACATTTTATGGATAATTATTTTAAATAATTATCTAATTGTATAGTGTACATAGATGATATATTATTATATACAAAAACCAAAGAAGAACATTTAAAGTTATTAGAACAGTTCACAGATATAATAGAAAAATCGGGAATAAGTCTAAGCGAAAAGAAAGCTGAAATTATGAAAAACCAAATAGAATTTTTAGGAATATAAATAGATAAAAGTGGAGTAAAAATGCAACAACATATAGTACAAAAAATAATAAATTCGAAAGAAGAATTAGATACAAAAAAGAAATTACAATCATTTTTAGGACTAGTAAACCAAGTAAGAGAATATATTCCAAAATTAGCAGAAACTTTAAAACCACTACAGAAAAAATTAAAAAAGGATATCGAATATAACTATGATGAAAAAGATAAAAAACAAGTTCAAAAAATAAAATTACTTTGTAGAGAATTACCAAAATTACAATTTTCAGATGAAAATAAAAAATTTATATATATAGTAGAAGCAGATGCTAGTGAATATAGTTACGGAGGAGTACTTAAATATCGATATGAAGCAGAAAAAATAGAACACCATTGTAGATACTACTCAGGTACGTTCAACGAGACAGAAATAAAATGGGAAATAAATATTAAAGAATTATGTTCATTATATAAATGTTTATTAGCATTTGAGCCATATATTGTATATAACAAATTTATTGTACGAACAGATAATACACAGGTACGCTGGTGGTTAACAAAGAAAATACAAAATTCAGTTACAACAAAAGAGATTCGGAGACTAGTTTTAAATATATTAAATTTCACATTTACAATTGAAGTGATCAGTACTAACAAAAATGTTATTGCAGATTATATATCAAGACAAAGCTACACAGACTGAAATAATAGAAGAAGATACTCTAGAAAAAATACTTAACACCCTAACTACGCTTTCAATGAAAGTGGACAGTATGGGTAATGAGATAGAAAAGCTAAAGACTAATGAAGATAAACTGAAGTCTATAGCTACAAATCAGCTAACTCAGCAGTGTGCAGAGCTATGTCGATCGGAAGACATTAAAGTTCCAGAGCTAGAAGGAGACGTTGGGACACTCCATAAAACCCATAACATTTATCAATCTACTTCTGCAGGTACAAGCAAAGAAGTTAATAAACCAAGATACCAGAATGTAAATATGAATAAAATATTTGAAAAATCATTTACACCAAAAACACAAAAAGACCATTTATTCATACCCCCACAAGTTAACACATACCGAGATAGCCTAAACCAAGACAAAAAAATATACAACTACACCGCCCAGAAATACATAGAAAATATATACAGAGTACAAACCTTTCTAAACCATAACCCCAGAGCTACAAACATCAAAGAACTAAATACCAACTATATAATCCAAAAATTACAAGGATATAATAAACTAATTGCTCTACCCAAAACTAACCCAAGCCTAGTTAAAACCTGTTTTGACTATGGACTATTAAACACCATATATACCCTAGACGGAGAAGAGCTAACAGCTATGGAAGAATTATACAAGATATTCACCACCTACAAAAGAATAACAAAAGGAAATTTATTTTATATAAAGTGTTATACTGCACCAGCAGAGATATTATATGACGAAATAAAATCAGTTATACAAGTTGTAAAGATAGGATTAACTAGAGATATGATTATACCAGAAGATATTACGCAGCAACCGGAGATACCAAGAATCGAGATACCGGACTTCTATGCAAATAAACGACTTATTGGACTAGCTACGATCATTCAAGAATTAGCAAATAATTATACTAACGGAAATCCAATATGGAGCTATTATTCGAGAGATCATCATCAAATGATTTACTCAAATTCAAAAGAGCTACGACAAGCAGATATGGAAGATGTAAGACAATGGATAATGACGCTACTCAACCCAGAAAAATAATCTACCGCAAGAGCAATAAAAAAAAGGATTTATTTCAGACGGACTGCTAACAAGATATTGTAAAATAATTGGACATAAATATCCAGATCACCAATTTTCGAGGTGTAATGGAGAAGATAATATTATTCCAGAGGTACATCTAGAATAAAAATCAAGAAGACAAAATGCCAGCTGGAAAGATAAAATAAGAAGCAATAATGGAGCAGATACGACAAAATCACCGGAGACAAGATACTGTACAAAGTCTGAATTATTGTACAAAAGTCTTGATTGAATTATTGTACATTGATTGAATTATTAAGACTTTTACGTAGATGTAGGAAAATAGGTTAGGCCTATAGCCCCTTTTATTGACTTTTTAGTTTCTAGGTTTATAATTTTTGTAAAGTTTGGATGTAAAGATACTTTTTCGTTCTATAAATAAAGAAGGCAGAAGGCATTGCAAAAGCAAGCCTTCATGCATTGAAGCAACTTTTCTCTCCACTCCACAACAAATACTTTACTCAGTTAATTAAATAAACATATTCCAATGGAAAAAGCTATGGAGGAACAAAACTCAGAAATATCAAAACTACCCGAACAGGTATATCTATTTATGATTATGAATAGCTAAATTCATAATTCCCAACAATCATGATATGGTAAAATAAATTCATATTAGTTACTTTATAGTAGAATTATTCGAAAAATAATATGTTAAGAAGTTTATTAATAAAGAGGAAACGGAGAAAAATCCCTAAGGACTATGCCATCCTAAAAGTGAAACCAATAAGGCAAGAAGCCGTGGCGGGGAGTAACCAGAGTAGAGGCGCTGTTTAAGGAAAAAAGTATCCGAATTACCATGTTAATAGTCACGGAAGAACATATTATTTAAGAATAATCTAGTATATAGTAAGCTAAGATGACCATATTTTGTTATGCACATGGTTGAAGGGAATATTTTGAAAAAAGCAATTTTATGAAAATGAATGATTATTTATCTGATGTGATGGTAGATAAATTCAAAATACTTATATTGTATGCACTTAGAGATATAAATGTAGCAGATATAAGAAAAATCATATTAGAAAAAGCTTTTGGTAAATATTACATGATTAGAGTGAATTATATACCACACCTACCTAACTACTCTTACAAATATTTACGATGATAAGTTACATAGAATTTTTAGAAAAAGATATAAGAAACATACAGTTACTAGAAAAACAGATAAAAATAAATATAGACAAATACATGGAAAATAAAGATATAAAATACATAGAATTTCTTAATAAAAATATGCAAAAACTACTAAGGCTAAAACAAACAACTACAAAATATTATAATAAAACCAATTTTAAAAGATAGATCATTTAGATTATCTTAAAGTTTTAATCTTATATATACTTAAAAACATAGAAATTATAGATATTAAGAAAATAATATTTGAAAAAGTAATAGACTACGAAATTGAAACTATAAATTGTCTAGAACAGTTATACGAAGAAATTTACCCAGAAGGATATTATTCAGATTAAAAAATGTTAGAATATATTAGAAAAACTAGAGAAAATCAAGAAAATCTAAATAATGAAATTAATTATAGAAACCGAATTAGAAAAATAATGGAAAACCTAAAAGAAAAATTAATATGGATAGAAAAAACCTTAGAAAATTTAGATAAAAGTACATGTGATAGTTTATATAATTTAAAAAACTCACTACGAGAAGAACAACACAAGATAATAAATAACATTGAAAATCTAGAATTAGATATACATTACAGTACAGATAGGATAAATTATTATACAGAAATTTGTAACTCTACAATTACTACAGGATAAAATAATTAATGAATATATCTCACGAAAAAAGTAAATCATTAAAAGATATTGAAACAAAATTTAAAAAATATCTACGCACAAATAAAAATAGATTCACTAGAAACCTAATCAATCTATTAAATATATATAATCCGCACACCCCTACAAATGGTATTGAGTACTTAGTGATTCAATTATTTTATATTATATCAAAACACACTTATTCAACTTTCATGGCCAATTAAACTTTTTAGCTTGCAATCATTATAGCAAAGTTATCGTATTTTTTCATAGCATGAGTGTTTATTGTTGCAATATTTTAACATTTGTAATAGTTTATTTTTATAAATATTACGCTACAAAAATTTTTAATTTTTAGTTTTAGCGAATATGAATGGGTGTGAGATAAATCACCTATCTCCACAATAAAAAGATTTTATTTTTAGAATATTATTGATCTTTTGGTTCAATAATTATGTCTGTCTATTTTGCAGAATATAGAGGATGATGACGAATAAGATCATGATCTTTTGATGCCAAATAACATGAGCGGTCAAATATTATTTGGATAACCCAATTCAATTTTAAAATGTTTTTTATATTTTCTTTATAAATACTTGAGAATAGGAAAATAGGGGAGGAGATTATAAGGTATAGAATCAAACTTCCACTAACATGATAAAAAATTAGGTAGTCAATTAAGTGAACTATTAAAATTTTCTTTTTTCGTATTTATTATTAACCGTACATAAATATTAATATTTCTTGCATTCTGACTCAAAAAAATAATAGTTTGTCTACATAAGAAACTTGCTAATTGAGTGGAATAAAATGCAAGCTCGATTCCTCTTCCGCAATACTTTTTTAATTTATAAAATTCGTATTAGTTTTTTAATTGCATATTACAACTATACATTACTAAGAAATTAAAATATTTTCCATGACAAAGAATATTCATTATTTCATTTAGTTGAGTAAATGAAGTGCATGCGAATTGATATTTGATAAATAGAGTTGAAAAGTAAATAATTAATTACAACACCAACATACCCAGTGTATTCCCACCGAGTGGGGTCTGGGAAGGTTAGAGTGTACGCAGCCCATACCACTACCTCAGGTGAAGTAGAGAGGCTGTTTCCGATAGACCCCCGGCTTAGAATCAATAACAATATAACAAACACAATACACAAATTCATATAGACTTGTATAGTATGCAAAATAAACTAACAACGCTAGCCACAGGATAACACTAAAACTATAAATCTGAAACCATAGACAACACTCAACACCTACAAACAAGAAACTTTAGAGAAAAATACCGACTACTCCCATGTTGTTACCGACTCCCTCCCACCCTCTAACCCGCTACCCTAATCCACATCCTCCACACCTTCCTATCAATGGTCATGTCCTCCGTAAGTTGTAACTACTTCATATCATGCTTAATCACCTCCCTCCAATATTTCTTCGGCCTACCTCTCCCCCACCTAAAATCATCCATAGCCAGTGTCTCATACCTCTGTACTAGCACATCAGCACCCCTCCTCATCACGTGTTCGAACCAACGTAACCTCATTTCTCGCATCTTGTCCTCCACCGAAGCTACTCCCACCTTTTCCCAAATAATCTCATTCCTCACTTTATCCTTCCTGGTTTGACCACACATCCACCGCAACATCCTCATCTCCGCCACCTTTAACTTTTGGATGTAGGATTTCTTAACTGGCCAACACTCCGCTCTATACAGCATAGCCGGTCGGACTGCCACTCTGTAGAACTTACCTTTAAGTTTCGGTGGCACCTTCTTATCACATAAAACTTCTGAAGCAAACCTCCATTTCAACTACTCTGCCCCAATACAATGCGTAATATCCTCGTCAATCTCACCATCGCCCTGAATCATAGACCCCAGATACTTGAAACTCTCCCTTTTCTGAATGGACTAAGAATCTAGCTTCACAACCATGTCAGTCTCCTGTGACACACCACTAAATTTGCATTCCAAGTACTTCGTCTTGGTCCTGCTCAACCGAAATTCTTTTGACTCAAGGGTCTATCTCTAAATTTCCAACTTATCATTAAATCTACCTCAAGTATCACCAATCAATACCACATCATCTGTAAATAACATACACCAAGGCTCTCCTTCCTGAATATGTTACGTCAACACATCCATCACCAAGGAAAATAAAAAAGGGCTAAGAGACGATCCCTGGTTAAACCTTATTAAAACCATAAAGTGCTCCGAATATCCACCTACCGTCCTCACACCAATCTTTGCGCCATCATACATGTCCAGAATCAACCTAATATATGCCACAGGCACTTTTCTAGCCTCGAAGCGCCTTCACAGAATCTCCCTGGGCACTCTGTCATATGCCTTTTCGAGATCAATAAACACCATATGTAAATCCTTCTTCCTCTCTCAAAATTACTCCACTAATCTCCTCATAAGGTAAATGGCCTCAGTAGTCGAGCGACCTGGCATGAAACCGAACTGATTCTCAAAGATAGTCATAATCTTTCTCAGTCTCAGCTCTACCACCCATTCCCAAACCTTCATAGTATGACTCAACAACTTAATAACTCTATAGTTGTTGCAACTCTGGATGTCTCGCTTGTTCTTATATAAAGGAATCATCGTATTCCATCTCCACGCTTTAGGCATCTTCGCCGTCCTAAAAATGATGTTAAAAAACCTTGTAAATAATTAATTAATAGGCAATATACATATATATATATATAATATTGTGATCAAGAATCATTTTAAAAGAAAAGGAAAAATAAATAACGGTGAAGGACTTATCCATTTATTTAGGAAAGCAACATAAAAAAGACTAACTAATACGAAAATAAGTAAAGGCTGGAAGATCATTCAAATAAGGATGGGGGATTAAATGACAGTATAAGCTTTTTATGAAAAAATGATAGTGAAAAATAGCAGGATAGGAATTAACCATTATTTATACTTTACTAAAAAAACAACGGACGCAAGAATGGAGAGATTTACCTGTGAGATTATGTTAAGAAGGGGTAACAAAGAAATAATTTGAGTTTGAGAGAGGGTTGGAAGCTTAAAGTGAGAGGAATAAAATGAAAAATGACAATGAAAAAAGAAGGGTGAGAATTAGCTATTGTTTTGATCTTTCAAATTGTTTGCCTAAACTTTCAAAGTTTATTAAATTTATATATATATATATATATAATGATTAAGACCACATAAATAAATACTTTATAAATAACAAAAATAAAATAATTTGAGTTTGAGAAAGGGTTGGAAGCTGAAAGCGAGGGGAATAAAATGAAAAATTACAATAGAAAAAGAAGGGTGAGAATTAGCTATTGTTTTGATCTTTCAAAATGTTTTCCTTGACTTTCAGAGTTTATTCTCCTAAGTTTATATATATATATATATATATATATATATATATATATATATATATTATAAATAACAAAAATAAAATATTAAATATGAAGAAATCCAAGTAGCACATGAAAATTTTTAAAAATATATTAATAAAAAAACCTCATGTGGGTAGCTTTAAAACACACCATTCATCAATTCTTGAATTTCCCAACCATGATTTTAAATAAACTAATTAGCTAATTGCTTAATAACTAATGCTGGAGGTGCTTTTTCGAATTTTGCAAGGGCCTTTGGATTGGTTGTACTGAATTTCTGCTTTCGAAGAAGGAGGAGCATCTGGTCACTTTCCGTAGTAGGTTAGCCAAGTCTCAGATTGAATTTTTACTGCTTAGGAAGGGGTATAGAGCTTTGTGTAAGGATTGTAAGGTCTTGCCGAGTGAGAATCTTGCGACCCAGCATAGACTTCTGCTGATGGACTTGGTTATTAAGAAGGGAAGGAAGAGAAGGGGTAAAGAGGGTCGACCAAGAGTTAAATGGGGTGGCCTGACCCTGGTTACTGCTTTGGAGATAGGGGCAAAGTTGGAGGGGATGGGATCTTGGGAGTATAGGGTGTCTCGAGGGGGGGGGGGGGGTCTGGCTGACATCGGGGGGATTAGTGGTGGAATGAAGAAGTTAAGAAGAATATGGTGTTGAAGAAGGCGGCTTATGTTAAGTTGGTTGAGAGTAAGGATGAAGAGGAAAGACTGGTGAGCAGGGAAAAGTACAAGTTAGCTAGGAAGGAGGCTAAGTTAGTAGTCACTGCTGCTAAGACATCAACGTTTGAGAGATTGTACGCGGGATTAGAGGAGAAAGAAGGGGAAAAAAGGTTGTACAGGCTTGCCAAAGCTAGAAAGCGTAAGGGTCAGGATCTGGACCAAGTTAAGTGTATTAAGGGAGAGGATGACAGAGTTTTGGTCGATGTCGTTCTTATTAAGAAAAGATGGCAGTCGTATTTTCATAGGCTATTAAATGATGAGGGGGACAGAGGCATTGTGTTAGAAAAGTTGGGCAAACTAAAGATTATCATGATTTCAGCTATTGTTGGCGTTTTAAGGTAGAGAAGGTTTCTGAGGCTATTCGCAAAATATGAGGAGGCAGGGTGACGAGGCTTGATGAGATTCTGGTAGATTTTTGGAAGTTTGCTAGCGGGGCAGGGTTAATGTGGTTAACCAACTTGTTCAATAATATTTTCAAGACCGCTAAGATTCCAAAGGCATGAAGATGGAGCACAACAATTCCTTTATATAAGAACAAGGGTGACATTCAGAGTTGCAATAACTACTATGGTATTAAGTTATTGAGTCACACAAAAAAGATTTGGGAGAGGGTGGTGGAGCGAAGGTTGAGGAAGATAGTGTCTATTTCAGAGAATTAATTTCGATTTATTCTTGGTCGCTCGATAATTGAGGCAATTCACCTAGTGCGGATATTGGTTCAGCAGTATAGAGAAAGAAAGAGAGATCTGCACATGGTGTTTATTGACTTGGAAAAGGCATATGAAAAAGTCCCTAGGAAGGTTCTTTGGAGATGTTTGGAGGTAGGGGGAGGGGTCCTAGTGGTGTACATTCATTCGATTAAGGATATGTGCGAGGAGGTGAAGACGGGTTAGGACAATGGGAGGGGATTCTGAGCATTTTTCAGTCTTGACAAGGTTGTACCAGGGATCGACTCTTAGTCTATTTTTATTTATTGTGGTAATAGATGTGTTGACTCAGAGTTTTTGAGATGAGGTGCCTTGGTGTATGCTTTTTGCATATGATGTAGTTTTGATTGATGAGTCACGTCGAGGTGTTAATGATAAGTTGGAGGTTTGGAGACAAACGCTAGAAGCAAAAGGATTTAGGTTGAGTAGCACCAAGACAGAGTATATGGAGTGCAATTTTAGTGACTCGAGGCAAGATGACGAAGTGGTAGTGAAGTTGGAGTCTCAGGTGGTTTGTAAGAGGGATAATTTTAAGTACCTTGGGTCTATAATCCAGGAGAATGGTGATTTGATGAGGATGACTCTCACCGTATTGGGGCAGGTTGGTTGAAGTGGTGGCTCTCCTCGAGCATTTTATGTGATAAGAAGGTTCCTCCCAAGCTTAAAGGAAAATTCTACAGAGTTGCAGTCCGACCGGCTATGTTGTATGGAGTGAAGTGTTGGCCTGTTAAAAATTCTCACGTCTAGAAGTTGAAGGTGGAAAAAATGAGGATGTTGCATTGGATGTGTGGATTCATGAGGGCTGACAGGGTTAGGAATGAGATTACTCGGGAGAAGGTGGGAGTGGCGTTGATGGAGGATAAGATTCGAAAAGTAAGGTTGAGATGGTTTGTGCATGTGATGAGAAAGGGAACGGATGCCCCAGTTCATAGGTATGAGAGATTGACCTTGGATGGTTTCAAGCGGGGTAGGGGTAGATCAAAGAAATACAGGAGAGAAGTGATTAAACATGATTTGGAGCAGTTACGGCTCACTGAGGACATAACCCTCGATAGGATGGTTTGGAGGAATAGTATTAGGGTAGAGGGCTAAGGTGTGTTGTCTAGTCATAGGCTGTAGCTAGGAGAGTTTGATGTAGCTTGGTTGGTAATGCTAGGGTTGGGCGGAGGGGGTCTGCTTCATTGGTCAATGTACTCTATTTTTGTGGTTGTTGTATCACTGTTATTTTTATCATGTTGTATGCTTGCGATGTTTGACTATAGTCCTTTGTCTTGAGCTGGGGGTCTATCAAAAATAGCCTCTCTACTTCTTCGGAGGTAGTGGTATGGACTGCATACATTCTACCCTCTCCAGACCAGACTAAGTGGGAATATACTAGGTTTGTTGTTGTTGTTATTGTTGTAATTAACAAATAATTATATCAAATAAATATTTTCTATTGTAATGATATGATATATGCTATATATATCAACAATTGATACATGTTTATAATTACAAGATAATAAATAATTAGTAGCACATTAAAATTTTAAAAAATATATTAATCAAAAAAACCTCACGTGGGTAGCTTTAAAACACACCATTCATCAATTCTTGACTTTCCCAACCATA
The DNA here is from genome assembly GCF_002878395.1 of Capsicum annuum. Taxonomy (NCBI): domain Eukaryota; kingdom Viridiplantae; phylum Streptophyta; class Magnoliopsida; order Solanales; family Solanaceae; genus Capsicum; species Capsicum annuum. Next base: position 47,662,721 of record NC_061120.1, read on the forward strand.
TTTTGAAATAAGCTAATTAACTAATAATTATATCAAATAAATATTCTGTTGTAATGATATGATATATGCAATATATATCAACAATTGATACAAGGTTATAATTACAAGATAATAAATAATTTTTTTCTAAAATGACATAATCTAATGTCACCAAATTATAATTTAACATTATTCGCTTCGCGCAAGTACTAGTTTTTTTTTTAAAAAAATAATTAAATGTTATATTATTAATTATATTAAAATTTAATTTATTAACAGTTACTTTTAATATTCCATACATTCATCAACTTTAAATAAATCAATGATATACGATAATACGATAAACCTTTTATTATGTAAAACAAATAAGATAATATTCTTTTATAATTAGTTTCATTTGATATCAACCGCATATTATGCGGGTACTTATACTAGTAAAAGTAGTATATGAATAGTTGTTGCTAGAGAAAAGGCCATACATGGTCCCTTATCTATAGTAGAAGGTCAGAATAATCCCTTAAATATAAACTTTACTATTCTAGTTCTTTAACTATCAAAAACTTATCAAGTTTGGTCTTTGTATATTCTTATACAAACAACTATTGTTTATACTAATGGAAATTCATACCTCCATTAAATTTTCTCTCTACCTCTGATTTTTCCCATGATTTTATCAATTTCTGCAATTAACTTTGTATCGCTACTTCTTCTCCCTAATTGTCACTACAATAAGAAAATGCTAGATTAATTTTATGATTCGACGCTAGTGTCGAAAGCTCAGGACCATGATTTTACGACTAATTGGAGGTACAACGCCTCTTTATGGTAAGTTTCTTACGGTTCAAATATTTATTTTTATGAGGCTTTGCTATTAAAAATTGATAATCAATTCTTCCTATTTTTTCTTTGTTACATAGATCTTGTACAAGATGTCTTATAAATCAACATCAAAGTAACCTATGGTGGTATTATGAAGCACTAGCCTAGAAGATGCTATTTTGGGGGTCATGTTCAGTTCATTGATCATGTTGATGTTTTAGAAATAAAGTTATCTCAATTCAAGATTATGACTAAGATATGTGGATATGGTAGTGATTGAGTCACATTTGGGCACAAGTATGGTAGACTAGGTGAAAAGATGAGGCTTATTTCAACTGATTTAGAAGCTAATTTAACAACCAAAAACATCTCTGGAGATAGAGTATTGAGTTTTTCTCTGAGCATTTAGACTCTTATATTGAAATGATTGTCGGAAAAATCTTTGATAAAGGAAAAAATAGCAATAGTTCAAGTGACAATCAACATTCTGCTAGAGGTACCGACAAAGGGAAGGACTGAATATTCTTCGAGTGGTGATGATTTTGAATATTCGAATAATGATTTTTCATATGAACATGATACATTAGAAAGAAGTAAACATTAAGCGCATGTATATGAAGTGAGTGAAGAAATGAGGAAAAGATGGATTGTGAAGAAGAAAATTCTATTTGTATTAATTTTGAAGATTTCAAGAGACAGGAAAGCAATTTAAATTCAGATAACATAAATTTTTCTGAGTTCAATCCAAAGACAGATGGACGACGTTCAACCTTGCCACTTGAATTGGTTTTTAATAGCAAAAAGAAGTTCAAGAATGTTGTGATAACTCATAAAGTCAATCAAGGAAGATATATTGAATGGCCCAAGAATGATACTAAAAGGATACGAGCAATTTGTACGGAACATCCAAATTCTAGCGAAAAATTATGGCTTCTACGATGTACAAAAATAGTGCTTTTCAAATAATGACATATAATCCAACCCATAAGTGCAAAAATTAGAATCATATTAATAAAACCTTCACATATTCGTTTATTGCTAGAAGATTTCTTGATGCCATAAAATTAAAAAAGGATCAGAAGATCTTTGAATTTAGAGTTTATGTTAGTATTCAACTAAGAGCACATGCAACATTATCTAAATGTAGAAAGGAAAAGAAGAAGACAATTGCAGTTATTGATGGATATATAACTGATCAATTCAAGTTATTGTGGAACTATTGCAATGAAATCGTAAGGTAAATCCAAATAATTTAATTTATATGAAATTGGTTGAAAATGACTATCCCGGCAAGCCTAAAATATCTCAGATATTCAGTATTTGCTTTAGTGCTTACAAAGAAGGGTTCAAGAGTGGTTGCAAAAGGATAGTAGGAGTGTATAGTTATTGGTTCAGAGGTCCAATGTATGGGACTAAATTGTTAATTGTCAATGGCTTGATCCTAATAATAATATCTATCCTATAGCATATGTAATTGTGGAGAAAAAAAATCATAAGTCATAGGTATGGTTTTTAACTCATTTGAAGATTGACTTGGAGATTGATGATGAAGCTCATAAGATCTTCATGTCAGATAAGCAAAAATGTTTGATAGAAGTATTTAATGAGGTATTGCTATTTGTTGCTCGTATATTTTTTGCTAGACACTTCCACACTAATTTTAAGAAGGGGGATTAGTGGTAGCATACTGAGATATACACTTTGGAAAACGGCCAGCGCAACAACAATAAAGTGGTTTAATGACACGACCTAAACCAGGGCCTAGCCATGACAGGTATCTCAAATCCCACGTTGATAAAAAACCACCCCTGTGTACCTATGTAAACAACACAATATCCCCAATATTGGATGAATTTCGAACATATAACAGGGTACGTTTAAAGAATAAAGGGTATGTCTATAGCCAATAACCATTGACCAGCCAAAACAACAAACCAACATCACCCAAGTCAAAAGGAATCCAACAAAGCCTTCTAATAAAAGATCCAAAAACCAGTGTTGGTCGGGACATGTCCCCGATTCTGACAGATGACAATGATAATGATAATGTTAATTATAGTGAAACTCTCAACTCTAATATATAATAAGATTTGATAAAATGTCTAAGTCTTCCAGAGAATGGAAGCTCACCACTTCACTATAGCGAACTGATGAACCGAGCCAATCTACCTAACTTTGCATAGGAAAAATAAAAGTATCTCTGGTGCCTGCATTGCATGGGGATACAGTGTTCGAAGACTGTTAGTGGGGTGAATACTAGCATGAAACTTAGGGTTAAGGGAGAAAAATAATGCCAAAATCAACACTTCAAAATGAGTCAAAATCCAATACACATAATATTATGCAAATATATAAATATAAATCACGTGTTGGGATAGGGAATAAGGCTTAGTATGTATTTAAAACTTTAGCCTGGATTGTGTAGCTCAACCGCCATAACATAAGAAGGCATCCACGAGCTATATGGACCCAACTCTCCCTCAACTGGTATAGCCCCAGTGCGTGTGGCCACACAACTCAAGGGGTATACATATACACTATAGGGGACTCGAACCTTCCAACATATCAAGTTGACACCAGCACCCAATCATGTAATAAAATATGGGGGACTCAAACCTCTCAATCATTTGATAACAATAAGGGGGACTCGAACCAGCTGGTCATATAGAGCCCCCGTCGGCAATTGCGTTTTCTAGTATTAGTCCCTTGGGACCTCCATTCCCACGATTCAGCTACCCAATAAGCCCAATTAAAACAAGTGTCACACATTTCCATTCATTGAACCGCATTACATATTAATACATACATTGTTTGTATCGTCATACCAACTACTCTTATAAGGTAACATCAACACACAACATCAATTATCATCACTTGGGGGAATTCACAATCCCCTTTGGTTCAATTATACATTAAATTGGGGAATTACACAGCCCCGTAAGGTTCAGTTTAAAATCATTATGCTTAGTGACTTTTCAAAATATGTAATAGTTCAAGAGTAGTTCAATAGGCATACTTTACATATTCAAAACCAATTCCATAATAGGGGTTAAGGTCAGGTCATAACCACTTCAAAAGTCACAAATTTGGGGAAATCACAATCCCTTAGTTTATTTACCAATCTCATGCATCAGTTGATTTTAAAACTAGCATTAAACATAAATCATGCAGGGGAAAACACAAAAACATCACATAAACAACAATATACAAAACCCCTCAACCCATGTTTTCAAAACCAACCTCAATACCATATGAACAACACATTAAAATTTATGCTTTTATCAAATTAATAATTAGGAAAGAGTAACATGCCTGAAATATCAAGTTTCACGGAAAGAATTCAAACTTTGAGCCCTTGGATGACCTAATTTATGGAAACCCTAAGTATGGTTACTTGAGAGAATTTAAGAGAGCTTTGGATGTGTTTGAGTACGTTATGAATCAGAAACAACCCCTCCTAAGTGCTTTATGAATGCGGGGTTTTAATTGGATGAGAAGGAAATTCTCCAAAGTGCCCGCAATGTAAGAAATAAAATTTAGTTATTAGTGACTACGGGTCAATATACGACTCATATAGACACATAATGAATCTCTACCGCAAGTAGTAGCCAAGATAGTCTTCAAGGAACTCATAATCTGTTAACCTTATGACTCAACCTATATTACTCATAATGGAACCCTAAAACTCGTAGGGTCTAGACGTAGTCAACCCAGCAACCATTTGGGGGTGAATATTGGACATCCTATGATTTGCGTCCAACAACTCATAACAAGTCCTTATGACTTATAGTGATCCACCCATACTCAGAGCAGCACTCAGCCATATACTTACTGATTTGATTACAATTCGAGTCCAATGACTCGTCAAGACTCCCTATGACTCGTCAAGGGAGTCGTAGTCAAGATAGTGAGGATAAAATTTCAGATATTTTCAAGGAGCAAAAACTATTTGTCCTCGAATAATAAGACAAGATATTTATTAGAACGATTTTACTCCACACACAATCACACTTACCTTCAACAAAGACAAAAAACAAAGATACTAAGAAATACACATACTTTAAGCACGATTATCCAAAACAGGAAACAAGAACGGATACTTGGAATTCATGTCCTCCTAGGATTCCTAAGTGGCTTATTTAATCTTTTGGTTCGTCCAAAGAACTTTTATCGATACCACATCCTTGGTCTACAACCAATGGAATTGTTGATCTAAAATCTCAATCGGGACTTTCTCATAAGATAAGGAATCCGAAGTACCCACCTCTTCCTAATTAACATCCTTCAAAGGATCACCCACGCACTTTCTCAACATCAAAATATGAAACACCGAATGAATAGAGCTTTAACTAGAAGGCAACTCCAATTCATATGCAACATTAACAATCACTTTCAAGACAAAGTACATACCAATACAATGGTAACTGAGTTTACCTTTCTTACCAAACTGTATCACCCTCTTCACGGGAGATACCTTTAAGAACACCCAATCACCAACAATGAACTCCAAATCTCTTCGCCTCATATCTATGTAGGTACTTTTGCCACTTTGGGTGGCCTTAAGTCTATCCTGAATCACCTTCACCTTCTTCATATCTTGGTGAACCAAATCAAGACCACATAACTTATTTTTACCGACCTTAAACCACCTAATAGGAGACCTACACCTACTACCATATAAGGCCTCAAACAGAGCCATACCAATGCTAGAGTGATAACTGTTCTTGTAGGCAAATTCTATGATAGGCAAGTGGTTAACCTAACTACCACCAAAATAAAAAATACAAGCCCGAAGCATATCTTCCAAAGTCCTGAATTGTCCTTTGTGCTTAACTATCCATCTGCGGGTGGAAAATGGTACTAAAGGTCACCTTAGTCCTTAAACCTCACTAGAACGACCTCCAAGAGGTAAATTTGGATGTTTAATATCATGACCTGAATTAGGGCCTGGCCGAGACGAGTATCTCAAGTCCCACGTGGATCGAAGACCACCCTTATGCACCTAACCAAAAAACATAATATCCCTAATGTTAGATGAATTTCAAATATATAACAAGATAAGTTTAAGGATGTTATGTCAATAATTGATAACCATCGACTAGACAAAACAACCAATGAACATAACCCAAGTCTACAGTAATCCAACAAAGCCTTCTAACAAAAGATCCAAAAATCTGTCTTGGTCGGGACATGTCCCCGACTCTGAAAGATGACAATAATAATAATAATGTTAATGATAATGAAACTCTCAACTCAAATCTATGATAAGATCTGATGAAATGTCTAATTCTTTCAAAGAATAAAAGCTCACCACTTCACTATAGTAAAAAAACTAATCGAGTTGATCCACTTAACGCTATGTAGGAAAAGTAGAAGTATCTCTAGTGTCTGCATCACATGAAGATACATCATTCAAAAATAATTAGTTAGGTGATAACTAGCATGAAACTCAGGGCTAGGCTAAGGGAGAAAAATAATGCCATAATAAACACTTCAAAATCAGTCAAAATCCAATGCATATAAAATTTTATATTACTGTTTTCACCGGAATGGCTTCACAATCATCGGTGGAGCTTTACCGGCCATTGGACTTCCCAAAATACGCACATGGAAGATGCACATAAACCACAAAATGATTATTCCATAATCTCATCTCTCAATGTACAGAAATTAAAAAAATTAAAGCGGTATTGGGTGCGATTTTTGATAAAGTGAGAGTTACTAGAAAAAGTTATTTCCCAAGAAAATTTGGATGGTAATGAAGCAATTACAAGTGGTGGAATTACTAATATGGATCATGCGGTTCCTAGTACTAAAATCTTAGTTAATTCTGAGGTGGCAATAAAGAAATTTGATCAAGCCGATTCAGACACTATTTTGCCCAAATTGCCTAAGTTTTATGTGCAAAATTAATAGACTTCTGAACAAAAAGATGTAGAAACAATGATAGAGGTGGATAGAGGAGATCAAAGTGCCTCTTGTAGCCAAAAATCAGATCCAGCAGCGCCGATTAAGATTGTTGGAAAGTCACACATCTCCGGCAACTAGAATTTTTTGATGAAATCGAGCAAATTCAATATCAAATTATTACCGGGGGGGGGGGGGGGTAAGGAATGATTTTAACTCAAAATACCCAATTTGTAGTGATCATACTAGTTCCAATTTAGAATTTAAGGTTTCTAACCCTAATTTTTTAAATTGAGAAAAATACAAAATTAATAAAGCAAATTTAACAGTCACAACATGAGAAGCTGCAATTGGGTATTGAGAGTGTAGAAATGTAAAAAGCCCCTTCTCAAATTGGTTCAACATCAATCAATTGTAATGTTGATACCTTTGCACAACCTATTTTGGCTGAAAATGGTGATAACGTGATTATGAATCCAACTGGTCAAGTGGTTTTCACTGTAAATGGTATGGAGATGGTGATTTTTAAAAAAGCCCCATTGAATTATCCCAAAGGATCAACCAATTTGAATTCTACAATTTTGGCAAATGATGTTACTGTTCTTGACCTGGAAAATAAAGATTTTGAATTTTTAGACCGTTATAATTCTGATAATGGTGATTTTAGCTCTAGTTTGAAAGATTGTTTAGGTGAGTCCAATTCTATGTTTTCTACAGATTCTACCAATGCTATCATGGTTAAACATGATAATATCAAAGGAAAAATACCTATTGATGTTGATGCATTCCATGATCAAAATGGTGTTAATTTGGTGAATTCTAATGCTCTCACATCTGTTAAGGATGCATCTATTAAGACGAGTAATCAAATTTAGAATATTGCTCATGGTAAAGGTTGTAAGGACAGGAATATGCAGAATAATGCTAAAAATATTGAAAAATCTGCTACTAAACCTTATATTCCTAACAGTTGACCTACGAAAATTTCCAACAATTTTACTAAGTCTACTTATATGAATCATAAGGTGAATGAGATCAAAGCAGTAAATGAGGTAGACGTGGGAAATGTTGAGAGTGATAGTCCTAAAGTTGTTGATCAATTCGGTAAGCTTGAGGAAAAAGATGTGCATCAAAAGTCTGAAGATAGAAATTAAACTCCAACTAATGCATGGAATACTAAAATTCATGGTCCTAATCCTCCCGTGGTTTCTCATGCATTAGTAACAAAGTTGAGGCCTCAAGAAGTTATAAAAGTGTCTATGATGGATATTATGCCTCCAAAGATTATTACTAAACAAGGGATGCTAGTGGTTGTTTTTATACCTGATGATTATAAGTAAAAGTTGGCTATGAGATGTAAATATATGTTGATCGGTAAGTTTGCTAATACTATGCCTAAGATGGAAATTATTAGAAAGCAATTTATTTTGCAAACCGAGCTTAGATGTAGTGTTAGATTATCTCATTTCAATGCTAGGCATCGATATATTGATTTGGACAATGAATATGATCATTCTACTTTGTGGTCAAAAGGGAAAATATATATACATACTAGGTCAAATGATGAGACTGCAATTCGGACTCCTACATTTGTACCTGAAGTTGAAACTCCTTTGGTTCCTAAATGGACTGTCTTACCAAAGTTACCATGGCACTATTTTTGCATAGAGATTATTGCTCCTTTGATATCTCCTATTGGTAAAGCTTTATTTCTTAATTTGGCAACTTATAGGAAAATAAGAGGTAGTATGGCCAAGGTTAAAATGCAGGTAGATCTTACAAACATAGACCTTCTCATGTGTGGCTGGGGTATGATGAAGATGAAAATAGTGAATGTAGATGGCAAAATATACAGTATGAGAAAGTACTAGATTATTGTCCATATTGTAAACACCAAGGTCACACTCCTATGGCATGTACTATAAAGAGAAAAGATGATGAAACAAGAAGGAAAAAAGAGCTGGAAAAAGCTGAAAAACATTATACAGATCAGATGCATAGTAATAATGAAAATAATAATGATGAACAAGTGCAAGATCAACAAGTTTATAACAAACAGCCAGGTCTACATTACAATAAGAAAACTGAAAATACTCGAGAACAAAATCAATGGCAAACCCAGAAGAGAAGAAATAAGAGAAATAATTAACAATAATAATAGGTACAAAAACAACAACAACAGGTATAACAACAACTACACCAACAAGAACAATAAAAATAACAATAGTTGATTCAGCAACAACAACAAAAGCAGGTACATTAACATCAACATCAACAGGTGCAATAACACCAACATCAGCAAAATCAAAGTACAGGTAATCAGAAGCAAATATTCAGACCAAGATCACCTCCAAAGAATTATGCAATAAACAATAAGATGAACACAATCAACAGAAAAATGCAGCAAATCAACAAAAGCAACAACAATATCAAACAAGTAATCAACTTTAAGGTTTTCAACCAAGATCACCTCCAAAGAATTCTGAAGCAAATAAAAAAGAGCAACATCATCTACAGGTAGGTATGACTTCTAAATCTATTAGAAAACTTTCCATAGATTGTAATGCTGATTCTGGAGTCTAGAATCAACACCCCCAACCCAAAAAATTCTATTGTGGATGTTGATCCTAAGCCACAAAATTCCATCAATAATAGAAGCAATCAAAAAAGGAAAAATTGAATAATGAAGCTGCGAAGAAGATGGAAAAAATAATGTAACAAATGTTACTTCAAAAGATGTGGATGCAGAAAATATCCAAAAAAAACCCAAATTGTTGATGCTGATAATGCTTCAAAAAGAGGCCCAGGTATTAACTCATTGCTTCATGAAACCTACCTCGATATTTTTAAAGTTTTTGTTAGGACTACTATTGAAGTTAGTGAGGGTAAGAATAATTGTCAGGAGAAGATTACTAACATGCAGGAAGGGGTACCCAAGGGAGGGAGGGTTAAGATCCAATACTCTGACTACCACTATACAGAAATAATAAGGTGCTAAATTAAATATCACTTTAGAGGTTCTTTCTGGATTGATTGATAAATGTTTAGGTATAAAGGTGAATGATCAAAATACATAACTTGTCCAGAAATATAATCTGGGTAAATTTGATGACAGTGATTATGCTAGTCTTGCTCTAAATCAAAAAAATGAGAAAAGATAAGCAGAAGAAATATGCAGATGTAATATCCCATATTTTGGACTAGAATAAAAATCTATCATTCCTATGCGTGGATGTTTCAAAAGCCTCAAATCCTATATAAATTTAGTGTGTTAATCAATTATGTAGTATGTGATTCTATTTGATCATTAATTTAGATCATAGAGGTCCCCTAACTCAAGTACAAGTTGAAATCATTCAAGTTTTAGTGAGCGTCAAAACTTGGGTCAAATTCAATTGACTATAACTCGTTGTATATGATTAACTGGGTGGTTTACTATATATCAAATGAAATATCTTTGAATTATCTTTTCAACGATACCAATTTCACCTAAATCCAATATTGGAGCAAAGAGTTATGCCTATTTTACTCCAGCATATCAAGCTGGAAATAGTTTGAAGACATTCGTGATAACTTATCACATTTGTGATGCCCTATCACGAAGGTCGTCAGCCTTAGGCAGAAACCAGCTCCTAAGTGACGATATTTGTGATAACTTATCACAAATCTGACAATATTTTTGATTACTTATCATAAGTCTGACGCCCTATCACCAATGTCGTCAGCTATGATTTTTCAGCAACTGGAAAATTATTTCATAAGGGTATTTTGGTCTTTTTATTCACCTTCCATAATTTATAACCCTAAAGAGGCATAATTTTTTCCCATTTTTCTTCAGTTAAGTATCTCAAAAACCCTCTCTTATACTCTCAACCACAAGATTAGGGTTTCCATCAAACTCATCTCTCAAAAGCAAAATTCAAGCCTTTTTCCAAGATAATCAAGTATTAAGTTTCCCAATCCAAGAACTCTTTAGCAAATCATCAAGGTTTTCTTTCTAAGGTATGAGTGTGTTCATTCATGGACTCCTTTCATCCATGAAGTTTAAAAATCATTTTCTAAAACTATATATTATGGTTTTCATGTTATGAATGGATTGTTGATCATGTTTATGTGTTGAATGATGCCAAGATAGAATCTTTATGTGTTATTATGAATCTAAGACATCATATGAGTTGAAAATATGTAAGTTTGATTATTTATGATGAGTAATTATATGATTTACACCTATGCCTAAGTTGTGCATGTAATGTGTTTGATAAAATACCTAAGAGACTAGAAATCATGCATTATAGCTAAATTATGACTAAGTGAAGGATTCATGATATGCCCCCATATTCCAATGATTTTCATATTGATATTGTGTCTTGTAAATATTGTTGGGATGTTCATGAACTAGTCTTATGAGATTATGCAATGCTTGCTTGCAAATCCTACTTATATACAAAATGTATGAAATCCATGCACTTCATGGAATTTCCTAAGTTATGATATTATGGGTTATTGATGTTGGTCACATACTCAAGTCAGTCATGTATGTCAGTTTTCTTCCATCGAGTCCTGGGGGTATTCGTACTCGAAAAATATAGTTGTGTGCCAAGAGCCATGTCATGTTATCATGATACTCTCAGTTAAGCCATGATCTATAGAATTCAATCAATAATGTGACTCAGGAAAATTCAAAAATCTCAGTAGTATCAGTAGTTTAGTAATCTCAGTGATCCCAGTACTCAGTCTATAACTTTAGTATTCACAGTCAATCTCAATAACTTTAGTACTATCAATCAGTCCTCAGAACTCAGTACATTTTGTTAGTCATCAAAATTCAGTAAACTCAGTTTAGCTTCGCTAAATAATACCACTAGTATCAGTTCAAATAATCAGTTCAGTTTAGTTATTCAGTTCATCTCTGTTATTCAGTTTAGTGTATTTCAGATAGGAGTAGGATTCAGCACCGAGTGAGCCTAGGGATGAGGACTCACCCACTAGAATAGGACTGAGATCCCTAAAAGCAATCCCTAAGTTCCAAAACTATGTAGCCAGCGTAGGTACAATATATCACCCGTTAGATAGGACTGACATACTCAGGGGTCACCCGTTAGCACATTTAATGTATAGGACTGATCCCAGGAGTCACCCACTAGATTAGGACTGACTCCACAGCAGATGTCTTTACTAGTGGCACGGTACTGACACTCTTCCATTCAGGGTAGAGATTGGACCATATTTAGCTTAGCTTGGGGCATGTCGGTTAGATGAACACATCCCACAGTTTCAGTTACAGAATTAGGGCTTTCAGACACAGTCAACTTAGCTTAGTAGTACAGATTCAGTATTATTAGATACAGTCAATTCTTATCATTGTAAATAGACTTCAAGATCACCCATTAACTAGGACTGATCTTAACTATGATTAATCAGTATCAAAATCATTAGATTTAAAGATCACCCGCTAGATAGGACTGATCTCAGACTAAGTCAAATCACCCTTATTATCAGTATACTCTTGATCACCCGCTAGATAGGACTAATCTCAGATTTAGTTACTCCAAGTAGAACAGAACTCAAACAGTTCCATCAAAACTTAGACTGTCAGATACAGTCGCTTAGTATTGGCTATATCGATTAGTCCGATCATTACAGTTATATCAGCTAAATCAGTTGTCATAGCTCACGTTACCAGTATTTAGTTTTAGGACTGTTAGACACAGTTACTCAAACCAATTCTTCATAATTTGAACTATTAGAAATAGTCAATAATCTATTCAATACCTCAGTAATAGTAAAGTCATGTCTTCAGCATTCAGACTCAATAGTCAGCATCATCACGAGTTTAGCTATAGTTGTTTATGTATGTATGTATGTATTCTCACGTTCATATTAGTTAGCATTATTCATCCATATACCCCTTTGCATTTATCCTACCTTACTCGTATACTCAGTACATTCAGATATACTGACGCATTTGCGCTATGGTGCTTTTTCTTATATTACACCATAGGTTCAGAGATATGAGCTGCAGATCAGCAGTAGCATTCAAGTGTTCAGAGTTTGCAGTGAGTCCTTATTATTCGAGGACGATATGATTATTGCTACATTTACTATTCAGTTGCTAGATAAAGTTAGTTGGAGACATATTCCTTCAACTCCTTATTCAGCTCAGTTAGAGGCTTTCAGACTAGATATCAGATTAGATATTTAGATCTCATTATTTTCAGTATTTATGACTTGTTTTGGTATTGTTATACCTTTTTCAGACATTTTGTTATCAGATGTTTATTCAGTTTGAACCTTATGGCCTTTCATGTTCATGTTTTCGCATTTTATGATATATTATGCAGTATACAGGTATAGATATCAGTCATGGGTTAGCTTGTGGTCCTTTAGGGTCATGAGCATAGTGTAGCATTCCAATTCAGATAAGTAGGGTGTTACAGTAGGTGATCATAAAAAGAAAAGGAGGACTGATGAGAATCAAAAGATGAGAAATGAGCAGGAGAAACAGATTTAAAAAGGTCTTTATTTATATGATGAACCTCCTGATATAACTCTTGTTAACCCCAACATTACTTGTAACTTGAATACCAACAATACCTCCCCTCTTTCTAATACTACACCACCAACTAAAGAAGATGAATATAGAGTTATTCACTCTGAAGATGAAGGAGAAGATGGAAAAAGTTATATTGATGAACAAGAGAAAACTGATAGTGATATTGCATAAGAATAGCTAAAGGATTTTGGACCTGGTGACCATGACAATTTTGAAGATGAGATTAATCAGGTTACAAAGTAACAAGGTCTTTCTCCTAGAGGTACTTAATATAAATCCAAAAAGAAGTCAAAGAAATATACAACTAGTGTATCTGTTAGTATTAATAGACCAATCACTAGGTCCTATACCCAAAATAGTTCCAATGATCAGTAAGCTTATTTGGAATGTTAGAGGTATTTATACCAAAGGTGTTTTAGAAAGACTAAATCTCATACCTATTCATCATCTTTCTCTTATAGCCATTATAGAACCTTTTTATGATAATTCTCAAATTCAAAGTGCCATAAGATAGCATAAGATGGATAAATCTACTTATAGTCCTCATGAAAAAATTTGAACTTTTTTGGATACAAAAGGTTGATTATGAGATTATTGTGGTTGATGATCAACAGATTACTTGTGTACTTAATCATGTGGAGTTATCTCAGCCTTATATTATGACCTTTATACATTCTAAATGTAAATACAACTTGAGAAGACCTTTATGGGATAAGATGTTGCAACTTTCATCTAATAACATGCCTTGGTGTACTGTGGGGGATTTTAATGTCATTACTAGTCCAGATGAAAAGCTAGGGGTATTCCTTATGATATGAAGAAGAGTTTTAATTTTATTGGTGTAACAAAAACTTGTGGGCTCATAGATATTGGTTTTCATGGCCAAAGGTTTACATGGTCTAATTTGAGGGATATTAATTTTAGGATTTGAAAGAGGCTTGATAGAGCCATGGTTTATGATACTTGGCTTGATAAAATGCCTTATACTTCCAACACTTATTTATCTTCTCTGGGATCTTATTATTGCCCTCTTTTATTAAAAATGAATGAGAGACCTTAAAAACTATCAAATATTTTAAGTTTTTAAATTGTTGGGTGGATAATCCCTTATTTTTGGAGACTATTGAGAAATGCTGGACAAGACCTTCTGCTGGAGATCCTATGTGGTTATTTCACCAAAATATGAAAATATTAACTTCCTCCTTAAGTCAATAGTCCATAAGAGAGTTTGGGTATATTTATGCTAAGGTGAGATTATGAAGAAAAATTTAAAAGTTCATAGAAGACTTGATTTTATCTAACACTGAATCAAGCAGAAAATATCTTCATTATCTTAGTGTGGAATATATTAGACATCTTAAAATGGAAGAAGCTGTGCTCAAGTATAAAACTCAGCTCCACAGGTCAAAAATATTGATGCAAACAAAATGTATTTCCATATCTTGATCATAGGTAGGAGAAGAAGATTGTTTATTCACAATACTAAGACTGAGAAGGGTCATTGGATTCAAGGTGATGCAGAAATTGTTGAGGCTTCATACAATAATTTTTAACATAATATTACTGATAAAAAGAAGGTTATTATTGAGGAAACTCTCGGTTGTATTCCTAGTCTCATTACTAATCAGCAGAATGATTTTCTACAAGCTATTCTGCTATGGAGGAGTTGAAAGTGTTGTATTCTCTATGAGTCCACATTTTGCAATTGGACCTAATGACATCAATGGGAAATTTTTTTAGTCATGCTGGCATATTATATGTAATGATCTACTGCATGTGGTGATTTCTTTCTTTTGTGGGCATGTTACGCCCAAGTATTTTTCATATGCTTAATTGTTCTTACTCCCAAAAGTAGATCGTCCTAATAAACTATCTGAATTCAGCCCATGCCTTAGTAACTTCACCAATAAAATCATCTCTAGACTCATTTGTCTCAGACTTGATACTATTTTACCCAATCTTATTTCCCGTAACCATTCAGGCTTTGTCAGGGGTAGAAACATTTCTAAGAACATTATGATAGCTCAAAAAATTATTCATGGTGTTAAAAAGCCAATTATTGGTGGTAATGTGGTTGTTAAATTGGACATGGCAAAGGCTTACGATTGGTTTTCTTGGTCCTTTATTTGTCTAGTTCTCAGAAGATTTGGTTTTGGAGAGATTATTATCGCTATGATTTGGAGAACTATGTCTAAAAATTGTTATTCTGTGATTGTTAATGGATCTAGAAATGGTTTATTTAAATCTACAAGGGATCTCAAGCAAGGGGATCCTCTTTCTCTGACTTTATTCATTCTTGGAGCTGAAGTTTTATCAAGATTACTCAACAACCTGCATGAACATCCTTAGGATTATGGTTTCCATATGGAAGTGAATGTTTCTCAAATAAATTATCTCAATTTTGTTGATGACGTTATTATTTTCACCTCAGGAAGAAGCACGTCTTTGAGAGTAATTATGAAGACTCCTACAGTTTATAAACATATTTCGGGATATCTTATAAATATCAACAAGAGTCATTTTATGGTTCTTTAGAGTGTTTTTCAACCTACTCTTAGTAGAATCAGTAGGGAATCTTGTTTCAAACAAAAGCAAAGTCCTATCACCTACCTGACTGTCCTATTTATATTGGGAGGCAAAGCATTATTTATTATTCTGGAATGGTTTCTAAAGTGGTTTCCAAGATAATAGGTTGTCAATCTAAGATTCTCAGTTATGGGGGCATATTTATTTTGATTAAACATGTCTTTCAGTCCTTGCCTATTCACATTCTTTCAGCATCAACACCTCCTAAAACTACTCTTAAATAGGTGATGAGTTTATTAGTGGATTTCTTTCGGGGATGGAAAGAGAACAAAAAGAAATATCACTGGTCCTCATGTAAACACCTTAGCAATCCTTATGAGAAAGGGGGTATAGGTGTTAGAAAAATTATGGGTGTTTCTATTTCTTTACAATACAAACTATGGTGGGTGTTTAGAACTAAAAATACTCTTTGGGTGTCTTCTTGAGAGCAAAATATCATTAAAGAGCTAACATTATGGTGAAGAAGTAGTATACTAGGCAATCTTTAGTGCGGAAACACATGATGAGAAACAAACAGTGGAGAAGAAGTAGTATACTAGGCAATCTTTAGTACGAAAACACATGATGAGAAACAAACATAGAGCTGAAAATCACATTCAATGGAAATTGAATCTGGTACATATTATTTTTGATGGGATAATTTGCTTGGTTTTGGACCTCCTTCATATTTTCAGATTTGATAAAATTAGATCCAATAATGTCAAGGTTGCTTATTTCTTAAATGATGGTGAGTGGAACATTCAGACACTTAATGCAATAGCTCCAACTCAGCTTGTGTAGCTCATTCTAAACTTTTAGTTTCAGTTTCAAGAGGGTACAACTGATAGATCCTATTGGAATTTCAATTCTAATGGTAGATTCACTTTTTCTTTAGCATGGGTGTTGATACGGAAGTACAGAACTACTACAATAACTAATAAGTTTACTTGGCATAAAAACATTCCCTTTAAATGTTCCATTTTTATTATGGAGAGCTTTAAGAGGGAAATTACCCACTAATGGGAAACTCAACTTGTTTGGCCACAGTCCGATTCGTTGTCATTGTTGTTATAATTCCAGGCCAGAAACTATTTAACATATCCTTGTTAATAGGCACTTTGAAGGAATATTTGGATCATTTTTTGAATTCTCTGGGTGTTGCTTAAAATACCTTATTATTGAGTAATTTATTGATGAAATGGTGGTTTTTTCAACATAATAATGATGTTCACAGGTTGATTCTACAAGCAATTCCCATTTTCATTTATTGGAATCTTTGGAAGAATAGATGTGTGATTAAATATGGAGATCAAAGATCAAATGTTGCTTAAGTTAGATTTCTAATTTATAAAGATATTTCTCATCTTTTTTCTACTGTATTTCTTTATATTAAGTGGTTGGCTGGCTGGATGAACTTGGTAAGGTTTGTGGAGAAATGTAGTCATGATACTAAAGTTTAGGTCGTTTACTGGAATAAACCTCCTCCTAATGTTGTCAAAATCAATTCTAATGGTAATGCGTTATCTAATTTGGAAGGAATAGAAGTTGGTGCTGTTGTTACAGATCATCATGGTAATCTTATTTATGGATATTCTACTCCATTGGGTCATGGAACTAACAACCAAGCAGAGCTTGAAGCTGCTATTTGGGATCTTTCTTAGTGCTTAAATAATGACTTCCGATAGATTATTCTGGAAGTTGATTCATAACTCATTGTGAAATGGATTAAACAACGTATCAACCCTCTATGGAATCTCCAACAATGTCTTGATAATCTCAGAGATATCATTGCTTATTTTTAGAGTTTCACATATTGGCACACTTATAGAGAGGCGAATTTTGTGGCTGATATGCTCCCTAAAACCAGACATTGTTATGATAATGTTCATCACTTCATCAATATCTAACAACTACCAAAGAAAGATAGAGGATACTTCAGGCTTGATAAGTTGGGGATTCCTAATTTTAGAAGAAGGAAATTGAGAAGAATAAACGAACCTCTGTAACTTTTTCTTTTGATTTCGTTGCGCAAGTTTTTGCTTGATCTTCTTCCTATCTTCATCTATATTATTCTCCTTTGCTTATAGATTTTATGAAGCGGCATAGTTTTGTTTTGATTTTATTCTTGCTTTGTAAGGGGAGAGTCTCCCTTATTTATGTTTTCCTATATTATATTGTACTGAGAGGAGTCCGCTCTTCTAGGTTCTTAGATCTAGGTTTCATTTATAAAATCAGGAATGAGTCGACAGGCCTTAGTAGGCTAGTTGACTTTGAACCACCATAGGATCAGAGGTAAGGTCTAGGTCCCCCTCCTTGTAGTTCTTTTATTTTATTTATGATAACGTTTGAGGGTGTGCGACTCAACCCCTGACCGCCACGGGAGGTAAGAGTCCCGAGTAAGGTCCGTTTATCAAAAAATAAAAAAATAAAAAATATATAAACATACATCACTTGCTGGGATAGGGAACAAGGCTTAATATGCATTTACTAATTTAGCTTGGATTCTGTAGCTCAACCATCACAACATCAAAAGGCACCCACGGGCTATATGGGCCCAACTCCCCCCAGCTAGTAGGGCTCTTGTGCACGTGGACACATGAACTAGAGGATATACATATGCAGTATGGGAGACTCGAACTCCTGGCATATCAAGGTGACCCATGCACCCACTCATGTAGTAAAATATGGGGACCGAACCTCCCAATCATGTGATAACAATAAGGAGGACTCAAACCACCCGGTCATATAGACCCCCGCATCGGCAACCATGGTTTCCAATATTGGTCCCTCGGGACCCCTACTTTCACGACTCAAATACACAACCCCCAATTAAAGCCCAATTAAAACAAGTATCACACATTCTCTTTCATTGAACCACATTACACATTAAGGCATACATTGTTGGTATTGTTATACCAACTACACTTGCAAAGTAAAATAACATGCCACACCAATTATCATCACTTAGGGGAATTCACAATCCACTTTCGTTCAATTATACATTAACTTGGGGATTACACAATCCCGTAAGGTTCAATTCAAAATCATTATGCTTCATTGACTCTTCACATCATGTAATAGTTCAAGAGTAGTTCAATAGGTATACTTTTCATATTCAA
Organism: Capsicum annuum; assembly: GCF_002878395.1. Classification (NCBI taxonomy): domain Eukaryota; kingdom Viridiplantae; phylum Streptophyta; class Magnoliopsida; order Solanales; family Solanaceae; genus Capsicum; species Capsicum annuum. Next base: position 47,681,663 of record NC_061120.1, read on the forward strand.
GACCAATTGCACAATAGGGGTTGAGATCAGTTCATAACCACTTCAAAAGTCACAAGTTTGAGGCTATCACAATGCCTTAGTTTATTCACCAATCCCATGCATCAATTGATTTTAAAACAACCATTAAAAATAAACCATGCAGAGGCAAACATGAAAAATCACATAAACAGTAGTTGTACAAAACCTCTCAACCCATGTTTCGAAAAACAACCTCAATACCATATGAACAACACATTAAAACTTATGCTTTTATCAAATTAATAATTAGGGAAGAGTAACATTCTTGAAATACAAAGTTTCACGGGAAGAATTCAACCCTTGAGCCCTTGGATGACCAACTTCTTGAAAACCCTAAGTATAACTACTTGAGAGAATTTTAGAGAGGTTTGGATATGTTTGAGTAAGTTATGAAAGAGAAACAACCCCTCCTAAGTGCTTTGTTAACATGGGGTTTTCATTGGGTGAGAAGGGAATTGTCCAAAGTGCCCTCAATTTGAAAACTAAAATTTAGTCGTCAGTGACTATGGGTTACTATACGACTCGTATAGACCATGAATCTCCACCATAATTCGTAGCCAGGACAATCTTCAAATCACTCAAGATCTATTGACTCTACGGCTCAACCTATATGACTCATAATGGAACCCTACAAATCGGAGAGTCCAGTCGTAGTCAACCCAACAACTATTTGAGGTATGGACATCCTACGATTTGCACCCAATGACTCATAAGAAGTCCTTATGACTCATAGTGAGCCACTCATAATCAGAACAGAGCTAAGCCACGCACACTCATTTGGTTATGATTCGAATCCAACTACTCGTCAAGGTAGTCATAGCCAGGATAGTGAGGATAAAACTTTAGAAATTTTCAAGGACCGAAACCTTGGGGTATTAAATTTAGTGAACGCATGGTTAAAGTATTTGATTTAAATCCCAAAGCTGCTATTTGGTTGAGAGATAAATCGCCTAGTGAATGGTTTAGATCCCACAAATCTGAAAATGTAAAATATGATATATATCACTCAAAAAAAATTCAAGCCAAGGCTAGAACAATGACTCAAGTACATATAGGATTGAATATCATGTTTTAACAGTATGAGAAGGAATTTGTCCATGTACCAAGAACAAAAGAATCTCCTAGCCCTTTACCGTTCCAAAACCTCCCTCATAAATTAATTCCTCAAGAAATATTTAGATTCAAACATGCATAATTTCCTGATTTGAAGGCATCTTTGAGCTCCATACCCATCAAATGATATATGTTTCACTTATCTTTCCAATGCATCTAGTCTCACCTTAATCTAACATCGAAGTAAAATGGTATGACCTTTTAGTAAAGCACTACTCTGCATTGAGATAAAATGAGATAAATCACGACCTTATGAGTCATGACGCTACCTATTCTATCTCGCTAGTAGGTAAGTCGAACCATATTTCAAAGCCATGAACAATGGGCTAACTTAGTGGAAAAGGGGCCTAAAGCCAAAAATCAACATTTAAATAGTTTAAAACAATAATAAGGCAATCAAAATAGTCTAATAGATATATAAAAATCAACAACCATCCCAAAACTCAGTAATGTCATTACAAGAACTGCTACAACTGAAGTACAAGTACTAAATAGTCAAATATAATGTGTCTCAAAAATGAAATACTAGGCATAGAAACATAGAAGGAAAATGGGTAACTCCGAGTCTAAAAGCTCACCCAATCTCCAAAATCAATCCTGAACAAGCATAGAATCAGCGGCGACAACTAGTAATTGGATATGCACCAAAAGGGTACAAAATTATAGTATGAGTACCAAAGCCATGGGTAGTCAGTAGGCATCATCGGATGACTAAGCTAAATTATGACATAACTACGATAGAAATAAGATAAAATAAGTTAAGTCAAGGCAAAAGGGGCAAACCTGGAAATAAGCTCCGACACCGCTGTACATAAATAAATAAATGCAGGCGAGACAGTAACTTAAAGATCGCACATCTATAACTATAAGATTACCCCATATGCCAATAAGTGTAGAAAAGTAAATAACCCAACCCAGGCCCCCATATGCCTGGAGGGTACAACCAAGAAAACTAAGAAATTACATAACCGTAATATACCAAATTATCATGCCATAACCAAGAATCTATCTGAACTGTACCATCTCATTCATAACTCCTAATGTCGTACTTAAACCAGAACTCAATAATATCATCATAATTATCATTATTTGCCGGATTTGAGCCGAAACTCATATTATAGAGATCATCATCGACTGCCGGACTCAAATTGGAACTCTTATTTGTAAACTGTATAACCGAACCATATCAATAAGCCATACCGATAAACTAACTCAATAGACTACATTAGGGAACTATAGCTATAGATCATCCTTTTTACTCATATATATACATCGAACCAAGAATCACAATCATAAGTCATATCGGTACCCACATCCATAAACCATACCAATACAACATCTAATAAGTCATAATAATAACCATGCCCGTAGGCCATGTCAACAGTCATATTCAGAAGTTATTTCAATAATCATACATATAAGTCATATCATTAATCATGTATATAAGAAATATCATTAGCAATACCCGAAATTAACATCAATCTTTCAATATCCAACCAATATACTCATTAAATATATTCAATCTCCTCAAGTCCCTAATTGAACATTAATAAGGGTATAATATGTGCAAATAAATCTACGAAGTTATCACAAGTCTTGGCCTAAGGTGGGACAGAGGGACACACTTCTAATTCCCGAAATCTATTTTAGACGAATTCTATCCCGAACTAGGCTAAAGTATCTAAGTTCATTTCTAGACGTTAAATAAGCCATAAATAACCCTAAGATAGTAATTCTCACCAAACATAAACAATTAAGTCAACCCCATCTAAAATAATCGCAACTAAGACAATTTCCCCTAACTTAAGCAACTAAGACCAATTCCACCCTAACATGAGTGACTAAGGCAATTTTACCTAACTTAAGCAACCAAGGTATTTCTATTCTAAACACGATCCACGAAGCCAAACTCACTAAGTATGAGTAACTGAGCTAATTACTCCTAATTTATGATTTTAAGATAGGCTAAGTGGTTCAACTAATCTAAATATTCTTATTTAACTTTCAACACCCAAATCCCACCACATATCTAGCATAATATTATAATCATTCTATGAGGTAGCTCAATCCATGGAGAAGGTAAACCTAGCCTACCTAGAAGCTGAAGAAAAGCCCGAAGAATCGACTAAATCACCAATTTTTATTTTTGAGAAACTTTTGCAAGGTACCATGCTATCAAAATCATCATCTACCCATAAATACGAGAAAAATGATACCCATATTACACTATTGTGATTCAGATAAAAAATTACATAAAAATATAATGCAGGATCTGCTTGCAAAAATAACTTTTTTGAAACCAACACAATGTCCCTTTATGCTCGAGGAATCTTTCCCCTAAAAATGGATGAATTCTGAGCTATAATAATGCTAAAATCAAACCACCAAGATTCTAGAGATTGTAGAAAAAGATAAAGGGTTTAATCCTAAGATAGATGGAAGCTTACCATGAATTTAAAGGAGGAATGCATAAATAAACAATACCAAAGCCCCAAAACCACCCAAAAATGTTTCTCCCAAGTTTCCACACAATTTAGGATTTTACTCTTTTGAGAATGGGAGGAAAATGGAGAAAATGGGCTAAGTGGGGGTATTTATACCCTTCCCAGGTACGTGGTGCCACTTTAGAGATAGGCGCTAAAGCGCCAGCTGATCACTAGCGCAGTCCCCCGCTGACAAGGCAGGCCACTTAAGAGGACCATGGGTTGTTTTAACCCTAGCTTCAAAAGCACCCAGGTGCCGCTAAAGGGCCCAGATTCTGTTAAAGCGGTACCCATTGACTGAGATAAGGCCTCTAAAGCGACCAATGACCCAAATACTATTAGAGTAAGTACTAGGCAACCGACTAACAAAGTCCATGGTAATTGGCTCCCATTTTCATGCAGGAATAGGCAATCTCTGAATCAAACCACCAAGTTGTTGATGCTCCACCTTCAACTGCTGATAACATAGGCAACGAGCTACAAAATCCACCACATCTCTCATCATACCACACCACCAATAATATTGTCTCAAATCTTTATACATCTTAGTTGTACCCAAGTGAATATAATAACTAAGGTTGTGGCCACATGTAAAATCGATTGATACAAGTCATCAACTCTCAGAATATAAATACAACTATCAAATCTCAAAATACCCTTAGAATCTATGGTATCCCTCTCAGACTCACTACTCAAAACTTGATCACAGATAATACAAAGTCTTTTATCCTCAAACTAGAGATCCCAAATCTAATCAAATGGCAAGGACCTCTCCTCAACACTAGCAAGAGTCCATCTAGGTATGAAATATTAAATCGTACCATCAAGTTGGCTAAGGACTGAATGTCCTGTGCAAACAACATATGAGAAACTAAAATACAAGCCAAGCTACCTATACTCAATACCTTCTGGTTCAAGGAATCCACAACCACATTCTCCTTGCCTGGATGATACAAGATAGAGATATCATAATTCTTAAGCAACTCCATCCATCTGTGTTGCCTAGAATTAAGCTCTCCTTGGGCTATAAGCTACTGAGAACTATGATGATCCATAAAGATATCACAATACACCCATAAAGATAATGCCTACAAATCTTAAGCATAAGAAATACTACCTTCAACTCTAAATCATTAGCTGGGTAGTTGCGCTCATGCACCTACAGCTGCCTCGATGCATAAGCAATAACACGATCCTACTGAATCAATACACAACCCAAACCAACACTAGAAGTATCACAGTATATAGTGAATCCCTCACCTTTAATAAGAAGAGATAAAATAAGAGCTGAAGTGAGAAATCCCTTGACCTTTCCAAAGCTTGACTCACACTCATCGGACCATCAAAAAGAAACTTTTTTTTGAGTCAATCTGGTCATCAGTACCATAATAGTATCAAAACTATCAATGAACCATCTATAATAATTGACCAAAAATATGAAGCTACAAACCTCTATCAAAGATGTAGGCCTGGACCAATTACAAACGACCTTAATTTTTTCTAGGCCTACCATAATCCCATCCTTAGACACCATATGCCCAAAGAATGTCACCGATTCAAGACAAAACTCATACTTAGAAAACTTGGTGAAAAACATATGGTCTCTCAAAGTCTGGAGCATAATCCTCAAATAATGCATATGCTCCTCTCTACTTCTTGAAAATACAAAGATGCCATCAATGAACACAATCACAAAGGAATCCAAATAAGGTTTGAACATGCAGTTCATCAAATCCATAAAGGTGGTTGGGGCGTTAGTCAACCCAAAAGACATCACTAAGATCTCATAATGATTTTAATGGGTCATAAAGGATATCTTTAGGATATCCTTGGCTCAAATCCTTAACTGATGGTAACCAGGACTCAAATCAATCTTAGAAAACTCAACTGCACACCTGAAGTTAGTTAAAAAAATCATTAATACAAGGCATAGGATAATGGTTTTTCACTGTTACCTTATTAAGCTACCTATAATCAATATACATATGCATGGAGAAACCTTTTTTCTTCACAAACAACATAGGACCTCCCTAAGAAGTGATACTTGGCCTAATAAAACCTTTAACAAGAAGATCTTGAAGTAAGAATATATCTCCTTAACGACAAGAGCTATATGGTATGGTTCCATAGAAATAGGTCAAATATTTGTATCAAGGTCAATAACAAACTCAATACTATGCTCAAGAGGAAGAATAGGTAGATCTGTTAGGAAAATATTAAATAACTCATGAACTACAGGAACAGAGTCAAGCAACGGACACCCAATGCTAATATCATGAATATAAGCAAGATAAGACTTATAACCTCTTAAAATAAGCTTCCTAGTGTGAATATAAGAATAATCCCCATTAATTTATGGCTAACCGCTCCCTGCCACATGATTTATGCCGGCATGGCTAATGTAGTGATCTTAGCAAAATAATCCATGACCATATAATAGTCGATAACCAGTCCATGTCTAGAATCATATCAAAATTCACTATGTCTAAAATAATAAGATCATCATAAGTATCAAGCTCTCAAATGGTCACAACTTATGATCTAAAAACCCAATCAACTACTAAAGAGTTATCCACAGGAGTAGATACACATAATGGCATAGATAATAAATCCTAAGATAACTCTAACCATGGAGCATAATAAGAACACACATATGAGTAAGTGGATCTCGGATCAAATAAGAAAAAAGCCCACTGATTGCACACCAAGATTATACCTGTGATAAGAATATCTGAAGACTCAGCCTTAAGTCTAGAAGGTACTGCATACAACTGACCATACCCACTATAATTTTGATCGATATCCTATCCTACCTGCCTGAGAACCTCCATAAATATCTTGGGGACCGCCCCTACGACCAAGCATACCACTTTTAGCTAGAAGATGAACAACCATAATAGATGGAACACACCAAACTAAAAGAACAATGACTACACAACTAGGGCACTCTTGAGAAATGATCCAAGCCACACAACCATAATAATAACCTAGGCTTTGGACTAAAACTAAAAGATTCAACTAAGATAAAAGAACCACCACCAACTAGAATAGCCATAAGACAAACCCCTCGAAGGCTAACCTTGACCCTAGCCAAAATGATCACTGGATCCAAACTAGCCTTCATCGATAATCTGAAATGCAACCTAAATAGGTCTACTAGATTGGCCCTAATGCTGATACAGTTGATACAGAGGGTAACCACCCTAAAAATCACTACCTCTAAACTGGGAGCTATTATGGATCCTACTGAACCTACCCATATATCATGCCCTCTTTAGCTGCCTCTTGGGAATTTGCGCTGCACCTTCTCCGTAAGCTAAGAATGATAAGAAACCTTAGCAAAAGACCTACCTGCAATAACCAAATATTGTGTATACATGAGAGGAAGAAGTTTTAATCTTCGAACAAAGTAATGAACCCTCTCATACTCAATGGTCAAAATAGAAGTAGCATCCTTAGCCAACTCATAGAATTGAGTGTCATACTCCATAATAGTTATGGATCCCTGCTCCAAACTCAAGAACTAGCCTCTCAAACAATACCTAAGACTACGAGGCATGTACTTCTCTAAGAAGATTTCAAAGAACTGAGTCCATAATAGTGAGAAGGATCCATCTGGCCTAGAATCAAGAAAACCTATCCACTAGTGTCGAGATGCTAAGTCTAACTATAAAGTAGAGTAATCTATACCATGAGACTCAACTAGGCCTAAATTATGGAGCCTATTCTCATAAGCAATCAGGAACTCATACATATCCCCACCTAGTGCACTAGAAAACCTAGGCAGAGCCAATATCAAGAATCTACCCAAAATTGTCTACTCATCGACAGATATTACAGAGTGGGCAACTATCAATTGAGCAACTACCAATGCAGAAGGGACCTCAACTCTGAGATCCATAACTACAGGTTGCACCCTTGCCTCAGTACCATTTTAATTTATGGACTGTGCATCATCAAATAGTGCACCAACAATAAATCCCAAAAGTTAAATCAAAGTATACCTAAGAAATGAAGAAGAAATAAATCTCGATGGATCCTGGGCTAGTACCTGGCCCACAGCTGGCAAGGGTGGAAGAATCTCTGGCTTGGGAGTCAGACTAGGGTCTGGTGAAGGCCCCCTATCCAGTCCTCTAGCTAGGGACACATCCTTAGGCAGTCCATGACCTATAGGTCATCCACAAATATAGATAGGTTCCCTAGGCTTGGTCTTGAGACCCTCATATTGTATAGCAGTAGTACGTGTCCTAGCCATCTGTGAAAGAGTGAAACAAATGGAATGATTTAGAAACTAACTTATACTCTTTCCATGAAATAAGTGAAAAAAGTGAAGAACTCCTAAAGATATGCTATAGCCTTTCAAAGATAAGAAATGGATGTCATTATTCTGATCCACAGAACTCTACTAGACCTTTGTTTTTGTACCAACAATACTGATGAAATCTACACTTTGATACCAATTTGTCATAACCCAATTTATAAGTCATCATTGCACCTACTCTATCTTGGCAGTAGGTAATCCAAACCATATCCTAGGGCCGTAAACAATGGGCTAATTTGGTGAAAAATGACCCTAAAGCTGGAAATCAACATTTAAAAAGTTTAAACAACAATAAGGCAGTCAAAATAATATAATAAATAGATAAAAGTCAACAAGCATCCCAAGACTTAGTAATGTTGGTAAAAGAGCTACTATAACTAAATACTCAAATTCAATTTGTCTTGAAAATAAAAGACTGGACATAGAAACATAGAAGGGGAAAGGGGAAACTCTAACTCTAAGAGCTCACCCAATCTTCGAAATCAACCCTACACGAGTAACAAATTAGACAACAACTAGTACTCAGATCTATACCAAAAAGGTACAGAAGTGTAGAATAAGTACCAAAACCATGAGTACTAGTAGTTATCATTGGATGACTGAGCTAAATCATTATATAATACGATAAGATACAAGATAAAATAAGCTATGTCAAGGCAAAAGGGGCAAACCTAAAAATAAGCTCTGACATTGTTGTACATAAATAAATAAATTCGTGCGAGATAGTAGCAAGAAGATCACACAAATATAACTACAAGATTATCCACCATTAGCCAATAAGTGCGGAAAAGTAAATAAGCTAATGCAGGCCTCCATAAGCCTGGAGGGTACAATCAAGAAAACTAAGCAACTGAATTGCCATAAATTAACAAATTATCATGCCATAACCAAGAATCCATCTGAATTGTACCACTTTATTCATAACTCCTAATGTCGTACTTAAACCGAAACTCAATAATATCATTATTATTTATCGTACTTAATTCTGAACCCATATTATCAAGATCATCATCACATGTCATACTCAAATGGAACACGTATTTATAAACCGTATCAATGAACCATATAAACAAACCAAATAGATCAACTAACTAAAAAGACTACACCAAGGAACTATAACTATAAATCATCTCTTTTACTCATATCTATATATCAAACCAAGAATCACAACCATAAGTCATATCAACACCCACACTCGTAAATCATACCAATACCACATCTAATAAGTCATGCCAATAACCATGCTCATAGGACATGTCAATAGTCAAATTCATAAGTTATTTCAATAATCATATCCATAAGCCATTAATCTTATCTATAAGTCATATCATTAATCATGTATATAAGCAATATCATTAGCAATACCTAGAATTATCATCAATCATTCAATATCCAACCAACATACTAATTAAATATATTCAATCTCCTTAAGTCCCAAATCAAAAATTAATAATGGTATAACATGAACAAATAAATCTATGAAGTTATCATAAGTCTTGGACTAAGGTAGGACAAAGGGGCACACTTCTAGTCCCTGAAATCTATTTTAAGCGACTTCTACCCTGGACTAGGTTAAGGTATCAAAGTTATTTCTAGACCTAAGATAATAATTCTTCCCAAACATGAACAACTAAGTCAATCCCACCTAGAAAAATAGTAAATAAGGAAATTTCCCCTAACTTAAGCAACTAAGTCCAATTCCACCCTATCATGAGTGACTTAGGCAATTTCAGCTAGCTTAAGCAATCAAGACATCTTCATTCTAAACACAAAACATAAAGCCAAATTCACCTAAGACATGGGCAACTAAGATAATTACTCCTAATTTATAGTTTCAAGATAGCCTAAACGATTCAACTAATCCAAATATTCTCATTCATACTTCCAACACCAAATTCCCACCCAATATCTAGCATAATATTACAATTATATTATGAGATAGCTCAATCTATGGAGAAGGTAAACCTATCCTACCTGAACGTAGAAGAAAAGCTTGAAGAATCCACTAAATCACTGCTATTTATTTTTGAGAAGCTTCTACAAGGTTCCATGCTATCAAAATTACCAAATACTTATAAATATGTGAACAATGATACCCATATTTTACTATTGTACTCGAGGTCCAAAATTACGTATGAATCCTATATAGGGTCCGCTTATGGAAATCATATTTTTGAAACCAACGCAACATCCCTCTATGCTCAAGGAACCTTTTCCTTAAAAATGGGTTAACTTCAAGCTATAATGGTGCTAAAATCAACCACCAAGATTGTAAGGATTTTAGAAAAGATAAAGGGATTATTCCTAAAATAGATGGAAGCTTACCACGAATTTGAAGAAGGAACACATAAATAAATTATACCAAAGCTCCAAAACCACCCATAAATGTTTTCCCCTAGTTTCCACACTATTTAGTGTTTTACACTCTTGAGAATGAGAAAACAATAGTAAAAATTGAGCTAAATAGGGTACTTATACCCTTCCTAGGTATGTGGATGCCGTTAAAGTGCCTAGCCGGCTGCTAAAGTGATCCCCCAATGACATGGCAGGCCGCTAAAGTGGACTTTGGAATGCTTTAGTTCTAGCCGCTAAAGCACCAAGGTGCCACTAATGCATTACCTGTTGGCTGAGATACCGGAACGCTAAAGCACCAAAAGGTCCACTTTAGCTGTCACATCAGATATCAGGCACCAACTGGAGACTTGGAATTTTCCTAAGTTACCGTCAACCCCTCGAGATTCATTTGGAATATTATATGCACAAACTAACTATGCTACCCTATCAGATTTAATATTTTAGACTTAATGGCAACGCCAAAATTTCCACCCAAGGTTATTTCAATGAAAAATAGGTCCCACACCTACTTTCCATGTTTCTTAACTTTTGGCCAATAAGTCAATATGAGTTTGAGAGCCCCAGGACCCACAACAAGGGTCAACCTAAACTAAAATCTATATTTCAAAGCTGTTGAAATAGTTAAAATTGGCATACAAGGTTGTTCAACTGAAGTTTTTCCTAGTAGCCAATTTGAACCAGTGAAGGCTTTAAAGCAAGGAATTGGCTAAAAAAAAAACTAAACTTCTTAACAATTGAACTTTTAGTTCTAGCAAGTCATAAATAAATTAGGGAATTTATAGGAAAGATATATATGGAAAAAATGAGAAAAAGTATAGAAAATGCCCTGGAGGGTCATTACAGATCGTGATTATATTGTATGACCATAAAATTATCTTGTTTGATAGTGACAACCCTAATATTAGAAAGTTGACAAAATATACCTTCAGGCCATGAGAGAGAACCATGATCGTGCTTTGAAGACATGATCCTAGGCATGATAGTGAGTGCTAGAGATGCCTATGATTAGACCTTTATAGTGTCCTAGAGATACCCATGATTAGACCTTCTAACCTATGAACTAAGGTACAATCAAAGGTAGTTCCCATGATTATACCAAGTCTTCTTTAAACATATTTAGAGAGTTCTCATCCAACTTCAAAATAAGAGTACAACCCACAATCCTGGGAAGGTCCCGTATGTCTCTCCCAACAATTTTTGGCTATGAATTTTGAAGAAGTATAGTAGTCTTTTCCCACTCTTTTAATATTAAAACTATTTCATTTGGGAATTTTAAGGATGTTTATTGGGGTTAACATTATCCTAAGCCTCATTACTCAGAAAAACATCTGACACTTAACCCCAAGAGCGAAAAAAGGCAATTTGTTTTCCCAAGACAAAGTTAGGGTTCATCTTCTTCAGGTTACCAATTCCAAATAATTCTTCAAGGTTTCTATCTACAGGTAAGTAGGATTTAAACAATGGCTCTCCTTTCACCTATTGAGTTCTAAAGTTAACTCAATTCACTAATTTAATTATCTTTTACAATTTAGAGTTTATGGATATTGTAAAATTCATTGATATCTTTATCCTTTGGTGTCATTGAGTTATAATCCCTATTTTATCACAAATTTTAGTATTATTAAATAACCATGACCACAACCCTAATTATATTATGAAATCCATAAGTGTTGGACTTGAGTCATTAATTTACTTGAATTCATTCAGTTTATGAAATTAGCTTGATAGTCACATTCTTTTGAGATGCTGGGTTATAAACACCCAATGACCTAGGATTTTATGCACATACTTTTGGTTACTATTTCCCTATTTTACATATTTTGAATGCTTTTAGATAATGTATTTATTTTTAGTCTTCAAATTATTATTAGCATTGAGCGTGTTCTGGTTATCGGTGACCTTCATCTAGGAGTAGTACTGAGCACCAAGAAGATGTAGGGATGAAGACTCATCTAATAGTTATTCTAAAACCTTTAGGAGAAGTCCCTAAGTCCCAGAAATATGGCACTACCATAGGTTCTAAAGGGTGACCTATCAGGCTAGGCTTGACACCTTCGTCCTTTAGACATCAGTTTAGTGGATTCACATCAATTAGTGTCATACCCTTAGCAAGGTACAGAATACCCTTCCAACTAGGGTTATAGGTTGGACCCCGGTAAGCTCAGATTGAGGTATGTAGATTATTAGTATCTCCCACAGTTTATTTCATATTTTACAGTCTAAATTTAGATTCTTCCAAAACCTTGTATTGAGTTTGTTACCCAACACATGTTCATTACTTGGTCTTGCATTAGTTTATCATGTTATGTGTACCATGTTTAGCGTATATCCATTATTTTATATATCATATACTCAGTATATTCAAATTATTAATCACATACTTTATTTTATACTATACTATCTCATAATATAGGTCCTAAAGTTGAGTATCTAGATTGTGCCTAGTACAATCTCTTTCCATATTAGCAATAATACTTTGGTGAGTCCTCATCATGCTAGGGACAATTTTAGAATTTTATTTCATTTTGTATTTTTCATTCCAAGTTTTTAGACAGTGAGAGTTATCCAAGGGATTGTCTATCAACTCATCTTAGTAAATTCTTTTTAGACTTACACTTAGATATTTAGCTTGTAATTTTAGATTTTGTTATTGTTGATTGATTTTTCTTTGGAATATATATTTCATTAGTTTGTTAAACTTTTGTATAAGTGTTTTTGTCAGTTAGTTTTGATATTTCTAGTATTTTACCATGCCATGGGTTAGCTTGGGGTCACTTGTGACTCTAAGTACCGTATTATGACTAGGGGTAGTCTTGGGCCATAACAAACTTGGTATTAGAGAAACAAGTTTAAAGTATCCTAGGGTGTCTAAAAGTCATGTTGAATAGATTCTTATTTATAGTCATGAAGTGTGCCACACTTATAAGTGAGATCCTATAAGATGTTTTAGAAAAAGTTGCACTTCTTTTATGTTCATATCGTGTGATAGAATATTAGCTCTATTAAAACCTCTTTCTAACTTATTCTCTACACATTAAAGAGTATTTCTCCAAAGATATTTAACAAAATAAGAGTGTAAACAATAGAGGGGTTGAGAATCAATAAGCACCACTACCAGCTCCAGAAAACTCCCTGAATAAATGTATCACATGCCAAATTCAGGGCTGCATTTATAGCCTTAGCCTAGTCCATGACCACCCAGAATAACTAGCTTGCTATGGAACCAACCAACCTGATAATAAATGCTGCAACAACTAGAGTTTAAGAGTTCACTCAAATAAATCCTCCAGTGTTCTTTAGGGCTAAGTTTGAGGAGGATCCACAAGAGTTCATGGATAGTATTTAAAAAAGTTACAAAGATCATGGGTGCTACCCTAATTGAAAGTGCCGACCTGGCTACTTATCATCTGTAGGGAGTAGCTCACACCTGGTATAAGTAATGGTAAGAGAATAGGGGTACGAGCCTAGAACTAGCAGAATAAATAGAGTTTATGGTTGTATTTTTAGAAAGGTTATTCCCGCTTGAGTTAAGGGGAGACAAGGTGTAAGAATTCATAAATCTAATATAGGGTAGCATGAGTGTGAAAAAATATAGTTTACTTAGTTGGCCAGGTATGCCCCAACTATGGTTGGTGATTCCAGGTCCTACTTGAGCAAGTTTATGTATTATGTTCCTGAGGATGTGGTAAAAAAAATATAGTACCATTATATTGGTGAAAGAGATAGACATCTCCTAGCTGATGGTTCATGCCTAGCAGATAGAGAAAGAGAAAGTTAAGGAGAAAAAATGGTACAACCTGAATAGGTAGCTTTATCTATTAAAAGAGGTTAGATGGTGGAGATCATTCTTATTTTTGTTAGAAATTTTCAAATTAAACCCTATCTTCTACTAGTGCCCAAGTTCTTAAGTTCCAATAAGATAATCGAGTTAGGTCTCCAAGTTTTAAGTCCCATGATCATACCAACTGGTATGCAATAAATATGGTAGAAACTACAAGGGTGCGTGTATGGATGATAGTGATGGTTTCTTCGGGTGTAGCAAGCTAGGCCACAGACTACAGGAATACCTAGTGGCTTTCTAGAGAGGTAGATATACCCATCAGCAAAGTCAGTCTAATTCTTTAGCAGCTCTAGCAGGTCGCCCAACTCAGCAAAGTACCTCATCTAGTGCAGCTGGTGGATAATGCTAGAATAGGTTCTATGCCCTTCAGTTTTGATAATATCGGGAGGGTTATCCTGATGTAGTCATATGTACATTACAAATTTCCCATATTAATCCATTTCCTATATTAATGTTTATGCATTATCAGATATAGATAAATGGGTATATAAAAATTACCTAGTTACAGTTTCCTACAAAGTTACCTCAGTTGATATCGTAGAGTTAGACATGGTATATTTTGACGTCATTCTTGGTATGGATTGGCTACACTCTTGTTATGCCTCTATTGAGTGTTGGAAAAGAGTAGTCCAATTCCAGTTTCTACATAAAGTAGTTCTAGAGTGGATGGGATAGTTCATGTATTACCTTAAGACTAGAGAGTTGATCTAAAAAGAGTGTATCTATCTTCTTATTTGGGTAATGGATTCAGAATTTGAAGCCCCACCTATTGTGTCAGTTCTAGTTCTAAACAAATTTCCAGAAGTGTTTCCATAAGGTCTACCAGGAGTTCTTCCTGAATGAGAAATTTACTTCAGAATAGATCTCCTTCTAAAAACCCAAACTATTTTAATTCTACGGCTTCAGTCAACATTAAAAAGTTGAAGAATCAATTTAAGGAACTCGTAGACTAGGGTTTTATCAGGTTCAATGTCTCTCTATGGAGGCTCTAGTTTTTTCATGCACAAGAAAGATGGTTTTCTCAGAATATGCATCAACTACCATTAGTTGAACAAGGTCGTAGTAAAAAATAAGTTTCTAATTCCCATAATTAATGACTTGTTCGACCAACTTTAGGTTGCAAATTACTTCTCTAAGATAGACTACAGATCAGGCTATAATCAGCTTAAAGTCAGAGAATGTGACATTCCAAAGATAGCTTTTCAAACTTGGTATGATCTATTTAAATTAATTGTTATGTCATTTGGACTAATGAATTCTCCTATACCTTTTATGGACTTGATGAAAAGGGTGTTCAAGAAGTACTTAGATATGTTTGCCATTATCTTCATAGATGACATGCTCTTTTATTCTTGGAGTAAGGATGAATATGTAGATCATCTAAGAATTATCGTACAGACTCTTAAAGATTACCAAATATTTTCCAAATTCAGAAAATATGAATTATTATTATTAAAATCAGTAACATTCCTCAATCAAATTAACCAATGAACGCATTCAGTGATTCTCAAAAGGCAACGAAATAAGAAACTAGCCTAGAGACATCTCTCCAGTAAATATCTAGAGTTTTTTGGGCTTATCAAATTTTTACAATTGATTTGTTGAAAGATTTTCCTCTATTACTTATCGCATGTCCATGTAGACTTAGAAAAAAGTCAAATTTCAGTGGTTCGATTCTTATGAGTGGAGTATTTTAAAGACTTGACTCACCACTGCTTTAGTTTTAACTCTACCTGAGGGATCAAATGGTTTTGTAGCTTACTATGATGCTTTATGGTTTTACTTTGTTGTGTGTTGATGCAATAGGGCAAAGTTATAGCATATTCCTCTAGATAGCTAAATCTCCATGAGAAGAACTACCCAATTCATGATCTTGAGTTGGCAACAGTTATTTTGGCCTTAAAGATTTGGAGGCATTACCGTTATGGGGTTGATGTCAATGTGTTTACTAATCACAAGATTCATCCTTATTTATTCATTCATAATGATTTAAATCTCTGTCATAGGATATGGCTAGAGTTGCTAAAGGTTTATGATATGAGTGTTTTGTACCATCTAGGTAAGGATAGTATAGTGGTTGACACTTGTAAAAGATTGTCTATGGGAAGCGTTGCTCATATAGAGGATGAGAAGAAAGAACTAACTCGCGAGGTTCATAGATTGACTAGATAGGAGTTCATTTGGTTGACTAAGCTGAAGGTAGTATTATGGCCCAAAATGGTTTGAAATCCTACTTGGTAAACGAGGTGAAATAAAAGCAGGTTAGTGATCCTATTTTTCTTAGATAGAAGAAAATAGTCCAAAGTAAGAAGGTTGAGGTTTTCTCCCAAGAGGGAGATGGTATTCTTCTTTATTAAGGCAGACTATGTTTTCTGAATGTAGATGACTTGAGACAGTGAATTCTAGTAGGATCTCATGGTTCATGGTATTCTATTCACCAAGGAACCACTAATATGTACTGTGATTTATGGGAAGTCTATTGGCTGAATGATATAAAAAATGGTGTTGCGAAATTTATAGCTAAGTGTGAAAATTTCCAATAGTTTAAGGTTGAGCACCCTGGTGGCATACTTAAGCATATCAGTATTCCTACTTGGAAGTGGGAGGTAGTAAATATGGACTTCATTATAGGATTTCCTCGTGCTTATTGATAGGATCACTCTATTTATGTTATTGTGAACCGAATGGCTAAGTCGACATATTTTATGCCAATAACACTTCAGATTCAGCCAAGGACTATGCTAAACTTTACTTGAAGGAGCTGGTTAAATTACATGGATTCCTCTTGACTATCATTTCAGATAGAGGTACTAATTTTACCTCTTTGTTTTGGAAGGCATTTCAGAAGGGCCTGGGTACCAAGTTTAGCTTAGTATATTTTTTTACCAACTGACAGATGGTCAGGCATAAAGTACCATTCAAACCTTAAAGGACATTTTGAGAGCACACAGGGTTAATTTCAAGGGTAATTGGGATGATCATCTACCTTTGATCGAGTTTACGTATAATAACAATTATCACTTAAGTATTCAAATGACCCTATTTGAGACACTTTATGGTATGAGGTGTAGGTCTTCTATTGGTTGGTTTTAATTTGGTGAAGCTATATTTATAGGTCTATACTTAGTCCATGATGCTATAGAGAAATTTCAGTTGATTAGAGAAATGTTAAGAATGACACAAATTCATTAGAAGTCATATACAGATGTGTGGAGAAGGGAACTTGAGTTTTCTATTTGTAAATTTTTTGCTATATCTTTTTTTTATGATGAACAGCTGACATTAAGGGACCAGGTCCCTGGGTATTCATGGAAACATACAGCTGTCACAAGGCCTGCACAATTTTGTCTTCTAATGCAACAAATTGCATAGGTGAGCTTGTACCTTTCAGGATACCTAGACCAGTCAGATTTCAACCCTAATCATTATTCCATTATAAAAAAAAAATTCTTCTCAATTGATGAGTTTTTGCAAAATCAGAATAAAGGATAGGGAAATAGGAAAAAGCTTAACTGCGCAATACTACTCAAGTTCTTAATTTCTTCATGTACTGGAAGAGTGAGTGTTCTAGAATCAAGTCATGGTCTGTTACTAATTACTTATATTATAAGAGTAATGTCTTCTTTGTGTTCTTAAGATAGCTTAGGTAGTGTTACCGGAGTTTGATATTGGTTAGAGTTAATCAATATCAAGGTGAGTTCTTGGCAGAGTTTTCAAGGTAGGATTATAGTAGAGTTATTACAAGCAGCTGGATCCTAGGGTTAGGTAAGTCTATAATCAAGAGTTTGATTATAGTGGATGGTTGAGTGCTTGTGAGAACAGTTTGGGGTTTTTCTTCCCTCGAGCAAGTAGGTTTCCACATTAAAACTTTATGTTCATTAGTTTTTAGCAAATTTTTAGTTTTTCAGTGCTTTGCTAAATGATTGCATGTGACTGACTCTAAGGGACCTGGTCCCTCATAGTGTGGTGCAACCCCCCCCCCCCCCCCCTTCCATCAATTAGTATCAAATCCAGAACACTCTAAAAAGTTAACACCTATAGGGATTTAGTTGTCATGGCCGCTACATCTAACCTAGAAGAAGGGAAATCTACCACTAGACCACCTATATTTAATGGGTAGTTCTATGGGTGGTGGAAAACAAGGATATATGACTTCATTATGTCTAAAGACAATGAGCTGATGGATATAATTATGGATGGTCCTCATGTTCCAATTAGAGAGGTTAATAAATGAGACATAACTAGAATGGTTGTTAAAAGTAGGAAAGAGTATGATGATGAAGATAGAAGGAAAGTTGCAAAGAATTATTAGGCCAAAAAATTACTAGTATGTGGCATAGGTCCTGATGAATACAACATGATTTCTACATGTGAAAATGCTAAAGACATCTAGGATTGCTTGAGGACTGCTTAAGAAGGAACCACTGATGTGAAGGATTAAAAAGTTGATATGTTGACTACTCAATATGAAACCTTTACCATGATATAAGGAGAAACTATCCAAGAGATGCATACAAGATTTATTTTAACCACTAATGAGTTGCACTTCTTAGTAGAAGTAATTCTTTTGTACAAATAGGTGAGATAAATTTTAGGGGTTCTACCTAAATCCTAGGAAAGCAAAGTGGATGCTATCACTAAGGTAAGAAACCTAAAATCTCTGACTATGGATAAACTTATTGGTAATATGAAGACACATGAACTCAATAAGCAGTAAGGGAAAGAGAAGAAAGAAGTAAAAAGGAAAAAATCTCTATCATTGAAGGCTTCTAAGCCAGATTCAAATGAATAGGACACTGATTTTTCCTATTTGGCCAAAAGAATTGTTAGAGATATGAAGAAAAGTGGTCAGTTTCAAAGAAGAGGAAGTAGTAGCAAAAAAGGTCAGAATATTGAAGTTTGTCACAAATATTGAAGTCCTGAGCATTTTATTAAGGACTATCCAATGCACAAAATGGATTATCAGTAATATCTCAAGACTGGAAGTGACAAAGGAAATAATAGGGACCATTTCCCTGTAAGTTGCAGTTGATTTTGTAGTTAAGTAAGCCTTAGTAGTATGGGAGGATTCTTCCCATGAATATGAGGAAGATGGAAAGCATAAAGATGTTTCCATGCTGGTAATGGAGGATGAGAAAGTGACTTTTGATTACTTATTTACTCTCATGGCAAACATTGAAGATAAAGAATAAAATGAGGTAACTCTTTCTGAAATTACAGAAAACTTGGAAAACTACTCTACTAGAAAGCAAAAAAAGCTTTGTAATGTGTTGATTGAGACTATGTGTGAACTAACTGCTGAGAAAATTCTCAAGAAAAGAAGGCAGAGAATCAGGAGCTTAAATTAATTGCTTTAGTTCTCCAAATATCTAAAACTGAAGAACATGTTACTAAGTTGAAATCTAAATATCTGAGTCTAGTAAGTCAACTGGAGAAAGTAGATGGTACTGATGATAAAGGGAAAAAAATGGTCTAAAATAAAATCTAAAAGATCAGGATCTTACATTAGTAACTTTATCTCTCCAGATATCTAAAACTGAGGAACATGTTTCTAAGTTGAAATCTGAAAATCTAAGTTTAGTGAGTCAACTGGAGAAAGTAGATGATTTTGATAGTAAAGGAAGAAAACAAACCTCAAAGCTTCAAATTGAGCTTGAATAAAAATTGAGGGATTCTCAAAAGCATTTCATGACTTCACTCTATAATAATAAAGAGTTAGAAAGGGACCTGGTCCATCTGAGAGAAGAACTTAATAATTTAGTACAATAGACCATATCCTCACAAATCCTTTCAAATTTAACTAGTCAAGGTATCAGAAATGGTAAGGGACTTGTATATTTGTACAAAACTCAATCACTTGGGTCTCAATACAAGTTTGTTCAAAATGTAAAAAACAAAGTCCATAAACCTCTATGCACTCATTGTGGAAGAGATGGTCACATAGGGGAAAACTGTCAATGTTGGATTAGAACAATAATGAATAGTGTTTGATATACCCAATTGGGGAATACCTATCCTAAGGGTTCCAAATTTTTGAAAAATATGGAGAATCTCTAATTTCCTAGATGGTCTAAAAAAGACTGGATCATACCCTTGTCCTCCTACTAGGAACTCAAACTCAAATGGGTTCCCAAGTCTAACAAATAACTTTGTTTGTAGGTGGGAGAAAGGGATTGCAGTCAAAATTGATTCCTTGATAAGTAAATATTCAAACTATATGACTGGAAGGTCTCACTGTCTTCTCCTCTCTCAAAATACTTCAAGGTGGAGGTGTATTATTTGGAAAAGGCAATAAGGATTAAATTCTCATCTTATGGTAGTACTACGTTACGCTTGAAGTTTAGAAGAGTTATTCTCAAATTTTAGAAGATCAAAAATATGATGGGACATGTAAGATCCTCTTTTCTAAAATAGTTGATTGTAAAAGACCTAGTCCGTGGGATGTCAAAGCTGAAATTTCCAGAAAAAAAGTCCAAAATAGAGTTGAAAAAATATATGTGGTTGTCACTATGGATGAATTTCTAGGTTCACCTGGAAAATGTTTTTGAGAACTAAGAATGAAATCTATGAGGCACTAGTTATGTTTGCCAGCAAACTTAATAAACCTACACTTGGGGGCTACAACTCATCAAGCTACGCATACAATGTTTTTAACCGAAAAAAACTCTGTGTGTTGAAGATAGTGTGCATATGATCATTGATGAGTCAGGAAAGCTAGTGAATCAAGGTGATGAGAAAGATTTTGACATTGAAGAACTTATTCCCGTTCAAAGAGATGATATTATTGAAGATGATGGTCAAGGACAAATTGACACAGAAGAAATGATAAAAGTAATGGTGATCTATGATCTCAGTCACAAACCCCAACTCTAGAATAACAACAAGAAGAGTCTAGTCAAATTCATAGGGACCTGGTCCAAGTTGGACTCATCTCAGAAGTTTAAACTGAAGGCACAAATCCTTTCACCCCTTGACATTCTAACTTCACCTTTGGATACAAGAGTCTAAACAAGAGCATAAGTCAGAAATTTCATGGTTTTATCAATATTCTTGTCCCAAAGTGAGCCCAAAAATGTGAAAGAAGCTCAAAAAATAATGATAGGATTACAGTAATGAAGGAAGATATTCAACAACTTGAAAGAAGTTAAGTCTAGGACCTGGTCCCCAGACTCTTTTTCAGAATAATTTCTAGAAAAAAATGGTGTAAGGAAACAAAGAAGTTAAGGCTGTGATTGATCATATTAACCTGACCTATTAAATGAATCAGTTTCTCTTCCTAAATTTGGTTATGATCAGGAGACAAGTATCCTTGGTAAGGTAAGTGCATATTGGTCTAACTCAGTACCATTGTTTTCAGGTATACACTCATGGGAATAGCTTTGGAAGAGTACATATGTGACTTAAACAAAATTAAAGATTCTCTCAAAAAAGAGGGGGACCTAGTCCCATTTCTCAAGTTAGTACCAAATTAGTGTACTTTGATAATCATAAAATTCTGTCTAAAAAAGCAATGAATCTTTTATGATCTGAGCAAAAACTATCATTTCATATCAATGTTAAGAGTCACACCTATTACATTCTGATGAGTCATTTCAAAAAGGCCTCTTTTTAATGGCAACGGTTACCTCACTCATATCACTAAACCAAATTGATCTCTTTTTATTCTTTTCCCAAATTAACTCAAATCATCTTCTTCCATTATCCTTCATCTTTGAGTTTCATTGGTCTCATTCTCTCTCTCTCACTAAAAATTAAAATGGCAAATATTTTGACTTTCTCAACACCCATTAAAGATCCTGAAGTCAACAAAGCTTTAGAAAATCAGTCAAAATAATTCAAAATTAAATCTTCTATTTCTTTAACACCCAAAACCATAGAAGACATCTCTTTGAGTCCTTAATAAGAGCCTATGTCAACTTTACCAAAAATTCCAAAACACCTAACTGAGTCTGTCCCCATTGAAACTGCCTTAACCATCAAAATTTCTACTGAGTCAACCCTTATAAAGGATTTAAATCAAGGTTTCAGCTCACCGATTGAACAAGAAATCTCTCTATTTAAAATTCCTTATTCCTTAGAAGAACCTTAATTATCTGAATACTCTCAAATCCTTATTTCTTTTGAAGAACTAGAAAATATAAAACTCTTAAAAACCCTACAAGTACCTATTACCCTACTCCTTATTAGTCAAACCCCATCCTTTCCTAACTGTGTGATGAAGAAATACCAATAAAAAGGTCTGATATTTCCAGTAGTGAAAATTGGGTAGCTGAAAATTTACTATTGCTTGCATACGGTCTCAAGAAAATCTCGGTGCCAAAGAGCAAATAGTTGGAAAAAAGGATGATGTAACTAAGGATGAAGATATTGTGCTACCTACAAATAAGGAGGATGAGGATGAACTACCTTTGAGGTGATCAATGAAGAAACAAAGAGGAAGCAAAGGGTAAGAAAAGGTTGTTAATTCTGGTATAAAGGTTGCGAGATAGTATTCTGCTAAGGGTCTGAAAAAAGTTATTAGCTAATTCTATGAAAGCCAGAAAGTCTTCTACCACTAAGATAAGAAAACTCAAGAAAGTTATTATAGTGGTGGATGATAATCTTGAAGTTGTAGAGGATAGAGAGGATGAGAATATTTATCCTATTATTGTTGTGGCAATGGAGAAAAAATAAATTCATGTTTCAGGAAGGACCAGTTCCTCCCACTAAAGTCTGGTATCCCTATAGAAATGAAGTAGAAACCATTATTAGGAAAAAAGAAGAAAGTCCATGAGGGACCTGGTCCCAAGAAGAGAAAAGTTGTTGAAAAAGAGGAGCCACGTAGTGATTTCAAAATAAGAATAAAGGAGGAAGAAAAGAAGTTTGGGTCTAGAGAGAAAAGGAATAAGATTTTGAAAACATAGCAAGTATTATCTGAGAGAGTGTTCGATCCAAGGATTTATGAGAAACCTAGCACGGTTGAATTGGTGAATTATGTCAAACACCAGGGATGGTTACACCTCTTAGAGGAACTATCTCCCATGGTTTTTAAAGAGGAAGTAAGAGAATTGTATCATAAAATGGAGTTCTCAGATGATGGGTTAAGCTTGACTGTCAAAGTGAAAGGAAAACAAATCAGACTAGATGAAGAATTACTTGGGAAAACCCTAGATAAACCTGTTATAGGGGTGAGGACTATTGTAAAACAACAATCCTCAAATGAGTTCATGATAAATTTTTCTCAGGTAGGAGGAACATCAATAGCTGGGGTGAGAATTTCTCATAAATGAGTTCCAGTTAGTGTTTGAATTTGTGAACAAGGTTATTTTGCCTAGGTCAGAGAAAAGGACCATTCTATCAGCTGTTAGTCTATTTCTGATAGAGAGTCTGAGTATGTTTGAGGTGATAAGTCTACCTTCTCTTATGATAGAACACATGAATAAATTGATTGTTGAGAAGGAAGAAAGACATGGGATGTTGTATGTGTACTTATTGAACAAAGTATTTGATTACTTTGGAGTTCTAGGGACTATGGGAACACCTCAAATAGTAAAACAAAGGTTTAATCTAACTATATTGGTGGAAAATAAATGCATAGAAAGAAAAGTAGGAACTGTGTCCCAAGTGTCAGAGCTATTGGCTGCTCTAGATAATCTAAGCAAGGAAATGGAGGAGATGATAAATAAGTTAGTGACAAAGAATATTGATATAGTGCACTTGAAGATACAGAATTAAAAGTTATCCTCACAAGGACCTGGTTCCATAAAAGAACTTGCATAAAAAAAGCAAATCCCCAGATCAAGGTTGCAGAACTCACTCAGGAGGTTCATGGTCTAAATGCAAAAGTTAAAGACCTAACTAAGAAATTGATGAATGCTCACATTTTAGAGAGTTATAGAATGGAGTTGTTGATAAAATCCTTCTCTCCTAAGCCTTTTTCTACCTAAGTACTATCATCCCTATGTCATTTTGTCATCCCTATGTGTTAGTTTTAAGTTCTTATTCCTAGTATGATTTTTTTTGGCTCAGAATTTTTATGCTTATTTTAGTATGATGTAATGGTACTGATCTCTCCTAATAATGAATGAATCCTTTGGTTGTGTGTTTTATCTATATTTTTTTATCTTTAAATATGTTCTTCATTATAGTATTGCCCCAGTGGCCTTGATTTAATTAGATTATGCTTATTTTACTCTTAGTTTACTGTTATCAATTTTTAATGATGCCAAAATAGGGAATACTGAGTACATATAGTAAGGAATAAGTGGACCAGGAGTTTTGCATGAGACTAGGTACTAGGTGACTATGTGTTGAATGAATATTCATGGTAATGATGATGACATATTGACATGGGAAGAATGTTAATGATGTAGGTTTATTGATGAGTGCAAGTATATTAACCGGGGGAATATTGAAATATAATGAATGAATTTTGATATCAACTGACAATAAGGGACTAGGTCCCTAAGTTGACATATTGATAGAGGGAAACATGGTGCATAATGATAGGGGGAACGGTCATTGATAGTATTGGTAATCACTCTGACTAATTAAGGTGAATGAATGTGATACTCCAAAGTTCTGTGGTTTGTCATCATAAAAAAGGGGGGAAATTGCAATATCTTGGTTTGATGATGATCAAATGACAACAAGGGACCAAGTCCCTGGGTATTCATAAAAACATACAACTTTCATAAGGCCTGCACAGTTTTATTTTCTAGTGTAACAAACTTTGCAGGTGAGCTTGTACCTTTCAGGATACCTAGCCCAATTAGATTTCTACCTTAATCATTATTCCACTACAAAAGTAAACAAATGCTTCTCAATTGGTGAGGTTTTTAAAAATCAAAATATAGGAGACAAAAATAGGCAAAAACTCAACTTTGCAATACTGCTCAAGTTCTTAATTTCTGTATGTACTAAAAGAGTGAGTGTTCCTGAGTCATGTCATGGTCTGTAATAGAATTACTTGTGTTATAAGGGTAATGTGTTCATTGTGTTCTTGAGAAAGCTTAGGTAGAGTTACCTAAATTTGATATTGGTTAGAGTTAATCAATATCAAGGTGAATTCTTGGCAGAGTTGTCAAGGTAGGGTTGTATTAGAGTTATTACAAGCAGGTGGATCCTAGATTTAGGTTCATTAGAGTCTGTAATCAAGAGTTTGATTATAGTGGATGGTTGAGTGCTTGTGAGGCCAAGCTGTGGTTTTTCCTCCCTTGAGTAAGGAGGTTTCCACGTTAAATCTGTGTGTTCTTTAGTTTTCAGAAAAGTTTTAGTTTTTTATTGTTTTATGTTTGATTGCCTGTGACTGACTCTAAGGGACCTGGTCCCTCATAGTATATTGCAACCCCCCCCCCCCCCCCATGTTTTATCATCTTTATACTTCAATGCTTTACCTAAGAAAGGGGTAAAGAGATTTGGGGAGCAAGGAAAGCTTAGTCCAGCTTTATTAGTCCTTAAGATATTGTAGGCCATTTTGGCAAAATATCCAATGAGTTACATTTGTCGATAGACTTAGTAGTAGTGCATCTAGTCTTCTATGTTTCCTTGCTAAGGAAGTGGATTGGTAATCCCACATCAGTTGTACCCTTAGAAAATGTTAGCTCGAAAGATAGTCTCTTTTATGAGGAGGTTCCTGCTAAAATCCTTAACCATCAAGTTTGCTAGTTGAGGAATAAAGAGGTTTCTGCTAAAATCCTTAACCATCAGGTTTGCTAGTTGAGGAATAAAGAAGTCGCATCAGTAAATGTTCTTTGGAGAAATCAGTACTACTTGGGAAGAAAAGGCAGACATGATGACCAAGTACCCCCATCTCTTCTTTTCAAACTCAGTCCCAACTTGAGGTAATAGTTTCTTCTTAATTGATTAATTCTTTCTATTTCGTGTCACCCATCTATTCTTATGCCATAGTATATTGTCCATGAGTCAAATTCAATCCATGTTTCAGTTACTAACTCAGTACCATGTTAGTTTTTAGCTCTTATAAAATTAGTGTAAGAATTTTAAATACAAATAGTATAAAGGGTTTCAATAATATCAGGATGGGTGGTAAGAAAATATAATAATTACAGTTCTTTTCCTCTAACCTTCTAGCCTGTTAGTTTCTATTTGGGGATGAATGATCCCAAGAGGGAGATATTTTAACACCCTAAAAAATCCATGTGAAGGCTAGAACTATGCTTCATGTACATGTATGATTAGACATTAAGTTTTAACAATATAAGAAGGAATTTGTCCATGTAGCAAGGACACAAAGAACGTCTTACCCATTAATCGAGCAAAAACCTTCCTTAATAGTTGATTCCTCAAGAAATAATTAGCTTTGAAAAAGAATAACATCTGAATTTCTAAAGTGTATTTGTGATCGAGACCCACCAAATGATAAATATTTGAATTATCTTTCCAACCCATCCAATTTTTCCTTTATCTTACATCAGAGTAAAAATTCATGGCCGTTTTAGTAAAGAACTACTCTGCAGTGAGATACCATAAGCCAAACTACAACCATGGTTACATCGTACGATAATATATTAGTCTTGTCTTATAGAGACAACCCCAACATCTGAAAGTTGACAAAGTGTACCATCATACCACGAGAGAAAACCACAATCATGATTTGAAAGAAGACTCTAAGAACAATAGTGAGTCCCACAGATGCCCCTAATTAGACCTTCAAATCTATAAACCAAGGTATGACCATATTTAGTTATGATCTTAGGTGGATTTATGAACTTAAGTGTAATTATCTATACTTATTTAGAGTAGTTTTGAGGAATTCTTGTGTACGTAATGAGTTTTTAATGGTATAATTGAGCATCTAGTGTTAAACTAATCATTTATAATATTTAAAGAGTGCTTAAAAAAATGATCACTTAGAATTTAGACAAAAAATCTAGTGTTACTAGCTTGTGCTATGCGTTGTTCTAATGTATCTCGATGGATTAGATTATGTAGTGTGAACTAATTCATATTTATTAACAATATAGGAGACCATGCATGATTTTAAGATCATTTTTCAAAATCTAAAAAAGTTGAAATTTAAGTGGAAAGACACCCAAGAAGTAAGGAAAGCAAAGGAAAAAGGAAGGAGTTCAAGAAGGCAAAATCTTGAAAATATAAGGCCATGGACGTGCCACGACTTTGGACCTCCGAGATAAGGGTGTACCATTCCATTAAAAGAAAAATAAATATGTCCAAAATAGTGTGCATCTGCGTTAAGGGAATGCCACACCCTTAAACATAGAGTAACGCTAGTGTGGCACGCCTATGGTCACAAAACGGACAACTTTTCTCATATTATAAATAGAAAACCTGAGACTTGGTGTAAAATCCTTGGACGACTTTTGGGGATGGAAATAAATTTAAGGAGGATGAAATTAGGGTTCTTTAACTTTCCTTTAGTTTTCTTTTATTTTTTATACATGAATTTCTTAATTGCGATTCATTGTAAATCCCTGAGTGGCTAAACATCCTCATCTAGAGTTGTGGCCAATAACATGATTAGTTATGCTTTCAACTGAGTTGTTTTATGTTTATTATTATTATTGGTTGTTCATATATCCTAGTATTTACTAATGAATGGACTTGCAACCCTTAGGATAAATCTATATTTCTATTCTGAGCCAGGAAGGAGTAATAATAGATTAGAATGTGGGATGTATGAAGTTGGATCTTAAACGTTCAAGGGATTGAAGTTAGGATTTGCGTTTAAGAAAGGAATATACCTAATTCTCCCTATTTGGTTTGTATACTGTATGAAATATGAAACATTTAATTTTGTTCTCACATCCCCTCTCAACGATGTGGTTGTGGCGGAAAGTTAGATAGACGATTAGAGGCTCAGAAGATCATAATCATGTTATCAACCCCGTTAAGCAACAACAATGATAATTAACTAAACCAAAGAGATTGTACGGCTAAGTAGGGTTGTTCATAGTGCCTCTACCCTAGATTCTTCCCCATTATTGTCTTCAGATACTTTATAATTTTGAATTGTTAACGGTTACTTTATGTTTTCAAATCTCGAACGTTATTGGTTACTCTTACACTTGTTTATCTTTTTATCGATACTAGAATTAGATTTTTGTTAAGCACAATTCCCTGTGGGATTGTACTTAAGATTTTAAAGGCCATTTTACTACTTAGGAGACCACTTAGACTTGTGTGTATGCTAGGATGTAACAAATTTTTGGCGTCGTTACCGGGGAACTAAAAATTGGCAACTGTCTTATTTTTAATTTCTCTACTTTTGTTTCATAAGTTCTAACAACTTGATCTCAACTTCTATGTTTGCAGGTATAGGCATGTAACTTAAGTAAGCTGCAAAAGAAAGGGATTTGGTTGACCTATATCCTGAACTTGAGAGATGCTTAAATTAGCTAAGGAGAGAAGCAATACTTCATTATCGAATACTACAAATTCTTCAGGAAAAAGATATTCTTGCACCAATGACTGAAGATCAAATAGCTCGGAGGACTATTCATGAAGTGGAAATCCTACATACAATTAATGTTACCTCCCTTATCCACAACTCAAAACTTGGAGGTAGATTCAAGCTTAAATAGAATATGGTGAAACTATTACATATTTATGGTCAATTCACATGCATATCACATGAGGATCCTTAAGTTCATCTACAGAATATCTTGGAGATCAATGATACATTCATCCCTACTAGAGTCTCCACTGCTTATGTGAGAGTCACTTTCTTCTCTTTCTCACTTTTGGGGGAATCAAAGAAATGGTTCAACGCAGAACCTGCAAATTCCATCATTACATGGGATGACTTGGTGAAGAAGTTCCTCATTCGAGATTGAAAGGTTACATAGTGAGATTCTTAGTTTTAATCAGAAGCCGCATGAGAACTTATATCATTCATGGGAAAGGATAAAATCTCTTCTCAGGGATTACTAACATCACCAATAGACCAATGAGGCATTAGGTCATACTTTTGTTACAGCTCTTGACCATAACAAAAAATTTATGTTAGATTCAACTGTAGGTGGTCAAGCATTGGAGAAAATATATAATGAGGTTTATACTCTCCTGAATAAAATTGCACAAGGTAATCCATTAGAATGGTGATATTTCCAGAAGTGCGATGAAAAATCCTATAGGAATGATTGAGGTGGATAGCGTCACGACTTTGGCCGCTCAAATGTCAACCTTGTAAAATCAAATAATGATGTAGTTCAGTAAGTTGGGTGTGCACCAACCTCAGGAACAAGTTAATATAGTCCAATAGACCCCATCTTGGTGAGAGATTTATTGTATTAGTGGTCACTCTATAGCCTCATGTGGAGAAAATCTTAAGTCGGTAAACTTTTTGGGCAATGCATAAAAAAGTAATATGAATTATGGTAATCCCTAAAACCATAAGTGACATAGTCAGCCCAACGATTCAGAAGGCAATAATTAGGCTTAGACTCAGCAATGTCAGTAGCAGCAGAACATACAGACTAGTAATATTGAAGAGTCCTTGAAAAGGATCCCGGCCGATCATGAATAAATGGTTGCAAAAATAAAAAAATCAGCAACTTTCCAAGAGAAATTTGGAGATACAGTTGCGGCAGTTAGCTCAGACATAGAGTACCAGACCCCAAAGTGGTTTTCCTAGTGATACAAAGAACCCAAAGTAGGTAATGACAACCACCTTGAGGAGTGTAAAATATCTCATTGATAGACCTCTAGGAAAAAATCAGGAGGCACAATTAAAGTCAATCCAAAAGAAGGTATATGAGAAGTAAAGTGCAGCTAAAGAGGCTAAAAAGTTGGGAAAGTCTGAGTACCCAAAAACTAAAGCAGTTTAGCGTGTGCCAGAAAGACCACCTCCACCATTTCCTTAAAAGTTCTAAAAGGTTAAGGAGGATGCATATTTTATGAATTTTTTTTTAATGACTTGATTTTATTAATTTATGTGAATTATTTATTTCAGTGTGATTGACCATTTTACCCCTCCCATGGTTGCATCATGGTATTTTTAGGTATGGGGATTATTGACATGGTTTCTAATGCATTTTGGCATGATTTTTGTGAGATTATGATTGTTGATGGTTATAAAGGCTTTATAGTTTACTTTAGTCAACATTTATTGATTAGTGCATTGGATCATAAAACTGACTGTATCAGCATTGGACCTCGGTTAGATCAGATTGGGGTATGTTAGTTATTAGTAGCCCCCACAGTCCAGTTCATAGTTTACAGTCCAGATTTAGATTCTTGCATGACTTTGTATTAAGTTATTTGGTTCATGACTCATCACATGTTCATTACTTGGTCTTGGATTAGTTTATCATGTTATAAGTACCATGTTTAGCTTATATCAATTTTTTTCTATCTCACATACTTAGTACATTAAAAGTATTGATCACATACTTTCTTTTGCGCTATATTATCTTATAATATAGGGCTTGGCACTCAACATCCAGATCACACCTAGTACAATCTCTTATCGTATCAGCAATAATATTTTGGAGAGTCCTCATCATATAAGGGCCAATGTCAGCATTTTATGTCATTTTATCTTTATCGTTCCTAGTGTTCAGATAGTTAGAGTTAGCTGAGGGCTTGCCCCAGTAACTCACTAGTACAGTCTTTGTAGACTTATTGTTAGATATTTAGCTTGTGATTTTAGATTCAATTATGGTTTTTGGTTTTTCTTTTGAATATATATATCATTATTCAGTTCAATTTTCACTTAAGTGTTTTTATCAGTTATTTTCAATATTATTAGTGTTTTTCAAGGCTATAGGTTAGCTTGGGGTCACTTGTGATGCAAGTACCGTGTTACGACTTAGGGGTAGTCTGGGTCGTAACATGATACCCTACTAAATAATATGTGTGAATGTTTCAACAACATGATATTGGATGCAGTGGATAAACCTATTATCACTCTTCTTGAGAAAATCCAATATATGCTTATGACAAGAATGCAAGAAAATAGGAATAAATCTGCCAAGTGGAGTTTTGATGATATTTATCCTAGGATTCAGGATGTCTTTCCCAAAAGATAAGCTGATTGTACTAAAAATTTTCTAGAAAGTCAAATGAGTGGAATTATGAACTTATAGGAGCTGGAATCTTTGACATTTGGGTTGTCGATTTAGTAAATAGAAATTGCAATTGCATGAAATAGGATTTGATCAAAATATCTTGTAATCATGCCATAGCTGTGATTTAGGATAAAGACAATGAGATTAGTTCTGATACTGATGATTGTTATTAGGTGGAGACCTATAAAAGAATCTATGAATTTGTTATTTTTCCTATGAATGGTGAGAACATATGACCATAATATGATAATATTTCTTTGTTCCCTCCACGAATAGTAAGACAAAGTACAAAGAAAAAAGTTGAAGAAAAGAACCAGATGAAGTGAGTACAAGCAGGACAAAAACAAAGAGAAAGAAAAAAATTTAGGATGCAGTACATGCCACAGCTAGGACATAACACATGAACTTGCATGTATGATTTGTTGCAAACTAATTCTCAAAGTGTGATTTCGCTATATCAAGAATCATTTTTATCTTGTCCTCCTACAAAGCTACCAATACTTTCTTCTTTTACTTATCCATATTTTAGTTAATTCATTATATTTTATAGATTAGAGGAGTCCCACATAGATAAGTTAGTATAAATTTAGCAAAGTAAAGTTCTCATATGATTGGTGTAGTTTGGTACAATTCAGTTTTTTCTATAAATTTAGGTTTGAGTGTTAATTCTTAATGTTCTTTTGCTGTTTTTAGCAATTCGATGCTATTTTTAAGATGTTTCTTGTAGTATGGTGCTATTTTTTGTGCAATTTGATGTTGTTTATTGATGTTTGCGGTGCAGTTTTTGTGAAGTTTAGCACAATTTTTGGTGAAGTATTTTTTTGAAGTTTGGTGTTGATTGTTGGTGTTGTTTTTTGTATTGTTTGTTGAAATTTTTTGTACAGTTTTTTTTGTAGTTTGGTATAGTTTTTGGTGCAATTTTTCTGGAGTTTGGTGCTGATTCTTTGTGGGTTGGTGCTACAGTTTAAAGTTGTTTTTGTTGCAGCTTGGTGATACTTTTGATGTAGTTCTTTGTGTAGTTTGGTGACTTTTTAAGTGTTTTAGTGCTGTAATTTTTTCAAGTTTGATGCAAGCTGCTACTTTTTTGTAATTTTAAGCTATTTTCTATACAAAAATTGTTGAAACAGGGCATTTTAGTTTAATTAAGTTGTTTTTGGGATTTTTCTGCAATTTTATGCAGATTTTTTAATGTAATGACTAATTATTGAGATGAAAGTAGAATCATATTTTTGGATCATAATATTTTCTCAATTATGCTATTTACTTACCATTTCTCTTTAACTTATATTAAATAATCACCAATAGTACAAAAATTCAGGACAAATGGACAAAATAATCAAGCTTGTCTTCACAATATGCCTACAAGAAAATGACACTACACTAAACTCTCTAGGTGACCATACGGTCCAAAATAGAGGTAAAAACAGGGCCAACAACTGTTCTCTTCAAGATTTAATCTTTTTTGAAGAAATTGCTTCGAATAGAAGCAATGCTCACTAGTCAATTTTTTGGCTCAATTTCTTCAAGTTCATGAATTGAAAAGTGAATATTTGTGATTCTTTTTCCCCGTTGCTTTGACTACTAAGAATATATACAACTATGCAAATGGAACCCGAGAAATGGACATACAAATCTAAGTGCTCAACTATATTAGGAATTAGACCCTCTTTCTTCTTTTTGTTGTATAAGCAAAAACAAAGAGAATCACTAGGAATATTGTTGTGCATTGAGCTTATGAAGCTTCTCCTATTTTTTGAGACTTAGTAATCTATGTTTGAATCAATTAATGACAACATATTTGTCTCTATTTGATCTTATGCCAATAAAACCAACTGACTTTTTATCTTCTGAAGCATCCTTTTGAACCTGTATATGTTGTGATTCTGTCTCATTCTAGAACATCGTATCAAGCTTTTGTAAATTTAGTTTTCTAGCCTCGACTTACTCCTCAATGAATGATTTTTTAATCTAATATAGGTTAATTTGATACCAATCAATCTCGTTCCAAGCACAACAAGGCCAAGAGAGAAGATGGAAAATCCTATAAAGAACCATTCACAATAGTCCAATTCTTATTCCATAATCAAATGATAGAAACAACTCTGTACAAGAAAAATAATTGATATTCAAATAAAAACTACAGGAACTATTCCCGAAAATCAAAATGTCCTTCCTGAATTTTGGTTTTTGCAAGTTGTCTTTAATGGTGATAAAAATGTGTTCCAGCAATGAACTTTGTTGTCATTTTCATCTTCTTTGAAATGTAGCATATTTAAGCCATTATCGATAATGATGTATAATGTCTCTCAAATTATACCTCCAACAAAGTAAAAGCGATCATCGACCTAATATAGAACCCAACCTAGGTAAATACAAACTGAGCAAGAGCTGGATTACACACACAAAGCAAACTAGGTAAATACCCCTCACACATATAGCATGAGGCCACATAATCAACTCCTACCTATCTGATTTATGCAGTGCCAATCTATGATTATTTTTTCCCTAATAGTAATGTTATACCAAAATTCAGCAATGGTCATAACCTCATAACTTTACAACGCATAATTCATAAAAATTAGGAGGGGTATCTTCTTATAAAACACACATAAACACTAGCTACACCAAGGTTACTTATTTTTCTCCAAGTAAAAAAAAAATAACACAAACCACGAACAACACAATAAACTAAACATGTCGGCTCTACTATGATAGTACACTTTGGGGAAAAGAGATACGATAATAAAAACCTCGAGTGAAAGTTGATGCACTATCTCGAGTGCATATTAAGAAAAAAATATATGGGAATAGGGACATACCTGAGATGCTCTAGGCGTCAAATATGGCCTCTCCCCCAGCTGAGGCATCAAGAGGCACGTTAGATG
The DNA here is from genome assembly GCF_002878395.1 of Capsicum annuum. Classification (NCBI taxonomy): domain Eukaryota; kingdom Viridiplantae; phylum Streptophyta; class Magnoliopsida; order Solanales; family Solanaceae; genus Capsicum; species Capsicum annuum. The sequence goes on from NC_061120.1 coordinate 47,715,709, forward strand.
TATATCCAAAAGGTGGTTATGGTTGACTAGATGAGGCTTCCATTGCGAATTGCTCACGTACTCTCTCATTAATATGGTACTAGATAACAGACTTCATGGATTCCCTCTTCATGTTTTGCTCAGACTCGTTTGAGCTACCACTCTGCTCGGTAGGCTTTCATTCTCTCTTAGCCCAGATAGTCTAGGCCTCATCATTATCAACAAACAAATCAAAAATTAGCAGTGGTGGTGAAGGTAATGACTGCAAAATTAGAGGTATAACTGTAGGGATGATAGGAGCATAAATCTAAGCTAATAAATGAATCTTAGACCTCAAATTGGGATACCTTCTCATGTAGGCCTAATAAATCAGGCACCCGAGCCTCTCAAAGTTTCTCTCCTATCCATATCCCAAAATTATTTATCCTCCCATGCAACTCTCTATTAAATTAATCTATTGAGGTAATTATCCTCAAACCGACTTGCACCTTGGATGTCTTCAAAGTAGTCTGTACCCAAGGTCGTATCTGATCGAGCAACTTAGCCAACTAAATATCGGTGTGTGTCTGGTGCTTTACTAACTCTTACTGCCTATCTGCTAGCTACTATAGAAACTCTCAATATACTATCACCATAACTGAAGTAAGCGGGCAAGAGGGCAATGTAGAAATAGAAGCTGGAGTTGAAGTGCTTGTAGCCCTTACACTTCCTACAATAACTTAAGTCTCTTGTGGCTGGCTGGCTGTCTTAAGATAATATCATCCTCTTAACCTACTCAGCCAAATCCAAAGGCCCCTTAAAAGGGCCACATCAGAAGAGGTAGAAGGTTGTTCTACCTTCAGTACAACTGGTTTGACATCATGATGAATCAATCCTATATCAGCCTACTTAGTCACCTCAATTAGATAATTAATATATGGTAGCACTAGTACCCCCTGCTGTATCGCATGATCTTTGAAATACGTAGGGAATGAAATATTGGTTATCTCAGAAAAATCTTTCTCATGTATCTCATTTCAAATCCATAGGAAAAAATTAGTAGCGTACCCAGCTATGATGTTGACAAAAGTACTGGTCGATCCAATATGAGAGCATTATACACTACTGTAGGGATAAACTTTTGTTGAATGATAGACTACCAAAACTTCCCTATAAAGTGAAAAATGGACTTCTTGATACCTTTTCTCCTCTCGTCCTAAGGGGTATCAACACCTAGCTTAGTAATCTACCAAGCCACCCATCTCAGTAACTCTTTCTGCTGCTCTCATTGGTTAGGATCCCTTATTATTCTCCTATTTCTCACTTTCCTCATCCTATAATGAATCTCAGCTGTAGTTGATAACCTCTCGTACCCTATCTCAAATTGGAATTTCCTAATCATCTCCTTAGATTAGTCAACTCGAGTCTCTCTAACTAGTGTATGGGCTAGTGGAGGCTGGTCCAAATATCTCTTTCTCGCTGGTGTGATCAAATCAATGGAGGAAGTATAGTAAGCATAGAACTCACATACCACCTCAGGGCTATAGGATCCTAAAGTCTCACCCATCTATTTGAGCCTATATCTAAAGGTGGCCTTAATCTCTAGAATATATACAAAATATGTGACCCCGATGTGGGGATCCTCTGTTATGCTCTATCATGTATGATTTGTGTATCCTCCATAAACCACCTCTAAATAAATGGATTTATTATATGGTGAGCGTGTGTGTGGACTCATATACCTCTATGATTGGAGTTGATGTAGAGGCATTCTATATACCCTCTAAAGGATCTACACCATCTTTAGAATGGGGAGAATCTGTCTCTTGATCTCTACTACGTGACTCAAACTCTACCCCTTCCTCAGACTAGGGGACGACTGAGTCTTTCTCACTATCACCGAAATTAGATACTTTCTCTTCCTCGTTAGACTGGGGAGGGAAAAAACAATGTGATGGTGACCTCTATCCATTCTTCATTTAGGGTTTATCTTGGGAAATAGGATTTGTTGATGTGTCATGGAAACATGGCAAATTCGATGCTTAAAATAGTAAAATTATTCATTGACTTAGATTGTTTTATCGGATATGATGTGTGTTTTATGTATTTTGTAGGAAAATTAGGTTAGAAGTGGCTTGGACTTAAAATGGAAGAAAATTCTCTCAAAAAGTGAAGTATTAGGCAGGATACGAGTCATCAAGAGACCTTACGACTCGTAGCCTAAGTCGTAAAGAAAATAGTGGCTAAAGCTAAGATGAGGAACTAAGTAATGAAAAGCTACAAGTCATAAGGATAGACTACGACTCATAGTGAGATGTCATATTGTGACAGTGTCTAAAGCCTTAAATATTTATGCTCTAGTGGTTGTGAGTGAAGACCACGAGTTGTAATGTCTGAGTATGACTCATAGTGAAGAATAGTAAAGGCAACAGACTCAATTGACCTAAAAGGAAAAGCTGTTGGAGTGACTACGATTAGCAGCATATGACTCATAATGTGACCAGAAGAGTCATAACCACTAAAGACAAAAGAGATCCACGATAGAAGCAATGATTTGTAATGAGACCTAAAAACTCATTGCTAGAGACGTAACCACTACTTAATTTTCCTATTCCATTTTAATTAGGAGTCCTTTGATATTTTGAGATACTATAAGTACCCTAGGGTTATTTATTTATTAGGTTATGCACTTTTATAATTTTTTTCATGCTTTCACATACTTTGGTCATTGACACAATAGTTCTTGAGTTTTTGGTTTTGTATTTAATTAGAAATTTTGGATTTTACTCTTTTATTATTGTTCAATTAATTACATGTCTTCTTCATTGATTTTCATGGATTGTTGCATAATCATGAGAGGCTAATTTCCTTGGCTAGGGTTTTAGGACCCTGGTGGATTAACTACCTAAGAGAAGTGGGAGATTCATTAAATTTATTATCATTGTATGTATTACAATCTTCTTCATATTAATCATACCCCAAGCTACTGCAAAATCTTGGGAATTTCCTGTATTTGAGAACGTCCTTACAAGGGAGTTTGAGATTGGGAAAAGGAGGTTACGACAAAGATTCAAGGATATCAACCCTCATCTAATCAACTTGGGACTCAAAAGGTGAGAGTTGTATCAAGGTTATAGACAAGGGACAGCAAGGCAACGCTCTGAGACTCCTAAGGTGAAGGGTGAGATTTATCAATATGCTTATAAAATAGTTGATAATACATAAGGTAAAGGGTGAGATTTATCAACCCTCATATAATCAACTTGGGACTCAAAAGGTGAGAGTTATACCGAGGTTATAGGCAAGGGACAACAAGGAAACGCTCTAAAACTCATAAGGTGAAGGGTGAGATTTATCAATATGCTTATAAAATAGTTGATAATACATATCTTGTAAACTTTGCACGCAGATCAGTGGTTAGGGGGATCAAACATGAGAAACTTATAGAGTTGAGAATTAAGGGGGCATATTCCTAGTGTTCATCTTCTATTATTTACAAATGCAAGTATTCAAGTTTGGCTACTTATTACTGTTGACTTTAAACTTCCCCTATTTAATTTTCTACACTGCTCATGGATTTTTTCAAGTTTGAGAGACCTTTCCACGTATTACCTATGGGTTTGATGCAACCTTATTTAGGATACTATATTTGATATCGTCTGCAACATACTTCTTTGTAAGTTAGTTTTTAGGCAACATTAAATTTTGGCACCGTTGCTGGGGAATATGGTATTGAATTGTATACTAAATTTTGTAAAGTTGATGGGTTTTTATTTTTTGTTCTTAGTTGGGTATACACTGGGGTATTCCTAGAACTAGGAGTCAAGGCAATCCTTTCCTCTTCATTAATCCACTTCCTAAAAGAATTCTATAAATACCAAGAAGGATGTCGAAGTATGTTCGCGATGGTGTTCTAGAAGGTGTTTGAGATGACCATCTTGCTATACCTCTCCCTGATCTGGTGATCCATAGAATATTTCTAATAGGCAAATAGATTTGATGTTAGTAGAGACAACTGAATAGAAGAGAAGAGAGACTGAGAAATCCTGGTTGGCTCAGGAAGCATTGAGATTGAGGTTGTTGCTATTCTCGTTGACCATAGAAACATCATTATGGTTGGGGTAACTTTTTAGAGGCTCAATCGTGAATTGGAATAAGCTGTACAAATTATTTTTGAATTGCTTCTTTCCACCTACCAGGATGCTATAACTAAAAAATAAGATTTACAACTTTCAACAGTTACCTGCCAAATCCATGTATAAAGCGTGGTTTCGATTCAGAAAAAAGCTAAGCATAGTACCTAATCACAAAATTCTAGGGTCTAATTTACTAGAGACATTCTATAGATCCTTGAATATAAGTTCTAGGGCTATGGCTAACATAATATTTGGAGGTGCACTTATGCGTCTTTGTTGGGATATGGCTTAGGAAATGCTAGATGAGATCTCTGTCACTAACCAAAGATGGCATATTTTGAAGGCTAATAGGGGTGCTAGTATGTATGCTATTAGAGTTGTGAGTGAGTAAAGAGCTGGTAATGATTTGGTGGCATAAGAAGTTGCACAACTCAAAATAGATATTGGCCTACTTACAAAAAAATTCATAGCAATGACTGACAAAAAAGTGAATACAGTTGGGTCATAGGGATCTACTTCTAGATCTAATGAGTTTGACGCAGATAAGGAAGCAAAGTAATTAGATCATGAACTAATGGATTTTTTAGCAAAGTGAAAAGGAAACAAAAGTCGTAACTATTATGGTGATAGGTATCAAGAAAGGAGCAGAGAGTGAGATGGTGATTGAAGGTGCAAATATAATTATAAAGAGAAGAGTGACAAATATGTTCCACCAAGAAGCCAAGATATAGAGTCGAGAACAGAAACAATGTTGTCGAAGTTAGTAAAAAGCCAAGAAAGTTAGGAAAGCAAGCTACCTTAAGGATATTAAGGCAGACATATTAGGGTTGAATCAAAAAGATGAGTCGCATGACACCACGATCAAATAACTGGAGTAGCAGTTTGGACAAATATCAACCACATTGAATAAGAGGGAGTTTGTCACTCTTCATAGTAATGCAGTGCAAAATCAATGATAGTCATTGTCATGCCATTCCCACTAGGAGTGATCAGACCACTATGGATCCTCTTGTACCCACTGTGGTTGAATTAAAGAAAGATAATGTTAATGCTGATATTGAGAAAGCACCTACAGCTTATGCTAGAAAATCATCAAGTGTTGAGTGTTGTGCTACAAAGGATAAGGGAAAGGGTAAGGTTGATAAACCTATTTTGAAGACTATTCCAAGACCTTATCCTCCTTTTTCTCAAAGGCTAAAGAAGAAGCAGGAAGAAGGTAAATATCAAAAGTTTTTGTCAATATTAAAGGAGCTATTTGTAAATATTCCACATGTAATGACATTGGAGAAGATGTCTGGTTATGCAAAATTCATGAATGATTTGGTCACTATAAAGTGGACAGTTAGCTATGAGCCCACTAACAATATGCATTATTGTAGTGTTGTTGCCTCAAGATCATTAGTAGAGAAGAAAAAGGACCTTGGATCCTTCACCATTCCATGCACCATTAGGTCCTTCAACTTTGCTCTGGCTTTATGTGATCTAGGAGCCAATATTAATCTTATACTACTAGTTGTGTTTAAGTAGTTGGGATTGGGTGTACCCAAACCGACATCGATGAGATTGTTGATGGCTGATTAGACTGTGAAAAACCCGCTCGGTATTCTTTATGATGTGTTAGTAAAGGTGGTGTCTTTTGTATTTCTAGCCAATTTTGTGATACTTGATTATGAGGTGGACTTCCAAGTCCCTATCATCTTTGACAGACCCTTCCTAGACACAAGTAGGGCATTGGTTGATATGGAGTTGGAACAAATGAGGTTTAGACTCACCGATAAATAGGTAATCTTCAATGTATGCCAGTCAATGTGGCAGCCAGCTGATATGAGAGTTTTGTCGATAATAGACACTATTGATGATAAAGTTGATGCAGTGACTGTTCTAGTTGAGGAGAGATTGGGTATTGAATCATTAATAATGGTGATTATGAATTTTGATAGTTATAGAATTGAGGAATATGACAAGATGGTAGGTGCTCTATATGAGAGAGGTTGTTGCACATATGCCCTTAAGAAGCATATCTAGATTTGAAAAATAATATCACTCTTCCCGCTCGTCCGTCAATCGAGGAGCCACTATTCTTGGAGTTATGGCCCTACCATTTTATTTGTAATATTAATTTTAGGGGGCCGACAATACCTTGATAGTGATTATTGCAGCTGACTTAGTTAATATAGAGGTAGAGGCATTGTTATTAGTGTTGTAGAGGTTTAAGAGAGCTATAGGGTGGACCATTGCAGATATTGTGGGTATCCCGCCAGGCATTTGTACCCACAAAATCCATCTTGATCTAGACTATATACCGAGTATTGAGCATCTGCACCAGCTAAATCCTCCTATGTAGGAGTTCGTAAAGAAAGAAATTATAAAGTAGTTGGATACTGGTGTAGTTTACCCTATTTTGGATAGCAAGTGTATTAATCCTGTTCAGTGTGTCCCAAAGAACGGTGGTATTATTATCTTGCCAAATAAGAAGAATGAGCGTGTGCCAATGAGACCAGTCACAGGTTAGAGAGTATGTATGGACTATAGGAAGCTAAACACATGGACCTAAAAGGACCACTTCTTAATTCCGTTCATGGACCAGATGTTGGATAGACTTGTGGAAAGGGGATGGTATTTCTTTCTTGATGGTTATTTGGGTTATAATAAGATCACTATTGCTCCTAAATATCAAGAAAAGAAAATATTTACCTGCCCTTATGGGATTTTTTCTTTCAAGAGGATGCCATTTCAGTTGTGCAACACGCAGCCTAGGCCTGGACTGTGATGCTAGTGGTGTTGCCGGCTAAGAACCTGGTTGAGATGTCGACTGTATACTAGCCCTAGCTACTATATATCTATACATCTAGTGCCTATTTTGGTGTGGTAACAATATATTTGTAACACCCCGATTTTCTAAACTGAAATGCTACACGGTGCTCATGACCCCGAAGGACCACAAGCTAACCTATGACTGATATTTGTACCTGTATACTGCGTAATATATTATAAAATGCAGAAACCTAAACCTAAAATACCATAAGGTTTGAACTGAATAAACGTCTGATAACAAAATGTCTGAAAAAGGTATGACAATACCAAAATAAGTCATAAATACTGAAAATAATGAGATCTAAATATCTAATCAAACATCTAGTCTAAAAGCCTCTAACTGAACTGAATAAGAAGTTGAAGGAATATGTATCCATCTAACTCCATCTAGCAACTAAATAGTAAATATAGCAATAATCATATCATCTTCGAACGAGGACTCACTACAAACTCTGAACATTGGAATGCTACTGCTGATCTGGAGCTCGTGCCTCTAAACCTATGGTGTAATATACCAGAAAGCACCATAGCGAAAATGCATCAGTACGTCTGAATGTACTGAGTATACGAGTGAGGTAGGCTAAATGCAAAGGGTTATATGCATAAACAATGCTGACTAATATGAACGTAAGAATACATACATACATACATACATAATTGTAACTGAACTCGTGGAGATACTGACTACTGAGTCTAAATACTGACAACATGAATGCACTGATACTGAGTTACTGAATAGATGAACAACTATTTCTAATAGTTTGAATTATGAAGAACTGGTCTAGTTGACTATGTCTGACAGTCCTGAAGTTGAATGCTGATATCATGAATTCTGATAACTGATATGACTGATACATGAGTTCAAAAAACTAATATGACTGATATAGCTTTGATGATCATCCTAACCGATGTAACTGATACTGAGAGACTACATCTGACAGTCTATATTCTGATGGAACTATCTGAGTTCCGTTCTACTTGAAGTAACTAAATCTGAGATCAGTCCTATCTACCGGGTGATCATGAGTATACTGATAATAAGGATGATTTAACTTAGTCTGATATCAGTCCTATCTAGTGGCTGATCTTTAAATCTAATGATTTTGATACTGATTAATCATATTTGAGATCAGTCCTAGCTAATGGGTGATCTTGAAGTCTATTTACAATGGTAAGCATTGACTGTATCTAACAGTACTGAATTTGTATTACTAAGCTGAGTTGACTGTGTCTGAAAGCCCTAATTCTGTAACTAAAACTGTGGGATATGTTCATCTAACCGACATGCCCCAAGCTAAGCTGACTGGGGTCCAATCTCAGCCCTGACTAGAAGGGTGTCAGTACCGTGCCACCAGTAAAGACATCTACTGTGAAGTCAGTCCTAATCTAGCGGGTGACTCCTGGGATCAGTCCTATACATATAAATATGCTAACGGGTAACTCCTGAGTATGTCAGTCCTATCTAACGGGTAACATCTCGTACCTATGTTGGCTACGTATTTCTGGAACATAGGGATTGCTTCCAAGGATCTCAGTCCTAATCTAGCGGGTGAGTCCCTATCCCTAGGCTCACTCAGTGCAGAATCCTACTCCTATCTAAAAGACACTGAACTAAATAACTAGGCTAAACTAAATAACTTAACTGAACTGATTTACTGAACTGATACTAATTAATTGAACTGAAAATAGTGGTATTGTTTAGCGGAGCTAAAACTGAGTTTACTGGATTCTGATGACGGATGGAATATAATGAGTTCTGAGGACTAATTAAGAGTACTGAAGTTACTGAGATTTACTGTGATTAGTGAGGTTACTGAGCACTGATATTACTGAGAATACTAAACTACTGAGATTACTGAGTTTTCCTGAGTCACATGACTGACTGATTTCTATAGATCATGGCTTGACTAAGAGTATTGTGAAAACATGACATGGCTCTAGGCACACAGTTATATTTTTTGGGTACGAATACCCCCAGGACTCGATAGAATGAAAATGACACACATGACTGACTTGATCATAAGAGTAGAGTCCATAATCCACAATATCATAAATAAGGGATTTCATACTAAGCATGGTTCTCAATAATTTATTTCATGGAAGGGAATTTCATACAACATGTATATACTTGCATAGCTTTCAATATCATGCTCATTACATATTACAACTACAATCCATACTATCATAACTTGGGGAATTTCATGAAGTACATGGGTATTCTACATCTTGTACATGAGTGGGTTTTTCAAGTAAGCATAGCATAATTCCATAAGACTAGTTTATAAGTAATCCAACAGTGTTCACAAGACACATTATCAACATGGGTGACATTGAATCATAGAGGCCTATCATGAATCCTTCACTTAGTCATAATCTAGCTATAATGCATGATTTCTAGTCTCTTAGGTATTTTATCAAACACCTTACATGCACAACTTAGGCATAGGTGTAAATCATACAATTACTCATCATAAATAGTCAAACTTACATGTTTTCAACTCATATGATGCATAGATTCATAACCGACAAGTGTCATACCATTCCCTATACAAACTAAGAAGGGGATGCACCAATGCTAATCTTGTAAGTTGTTAGATATTCCTATAGTGCATCATCTAAATTTCTCAACCAATTAATCCTATTGGCATTCACAATCTTCACTAGAAATAGACTTTATCTCTAGATTAGAGACTTTAACTTGCCCACTTGTCTGCAGATGGTAAGGTGTTTCCACGTTATGCTTCAAACTATATTTCTAAAGTAAGGCTTTAAACAGAAAATTTCAATAATGAGACCCACCATCACTAATGATAGCTCAAGGAGTACCGCATCTAGAGAAAATATTCTTCTTCAAAAAAATTGTGACACCTCTACCTTAATTTTTGGGAAGCACAATTTCTTCAACCCACTTGGAAACATAGTTGACTACCAAAAAAATATACTTCATCCCTTGCAAACTTACAAATAGGCCCATAAAATCAATACCTTACACATCAAATAGCTCAAGCTTAAGGATGGGAGTCATAAGGAGCTCATGCTTTGATAAGATATTTCCCAAACTTTGGCGTTGGCCATATGCCCTGGCATAATAATGTGCATCCTCGTAGATTGTCATCCAATAGTAACCACATTGCAAAATTTAGTGGGTAGTTTGAGTACCTCCATGATTACCCCCAATTGAAGACGAATGATAGGCCTCCAAAATACTCATTGTCTCAACCTCGAGAATACACTTCTAAATCACACCATCAGCACATACTGGAATAAGTACAACTAATCCCAAAGAATTTTCTTACCTCATGCATCAATCATTTTCATTGTTGAAATGGCATATCTTCTAGGACAAGATCACTTGCCAAATAGTTAGAAAAATTAGAAAACCAAGGGATTAAGTCTTGTAATGTTGCCAAGAAGTGCTTATCTAGAAAAGTATCATTTATCTTAAGCTCATACCCTGTTTTAAGCATTGCTTCCCCCTCTAGGCGGGATAGATAGTCTGTAACTTGATTCTTGGTGCCCTTTCAGTCATTAAACTCAAAATCAAATTCTTGTAGCAATAGTATCCATCAGATCAACCTTGGCTTAGCATCTTTTTTCTCCATAAGGTACCTAAGAGAATCATGATTATTGTGCACAATGACTTTGGTATCAATCAAGTAGTACCAGAATTTTTCAAAAGCAAATACCGCAAGCAATTCATGTTCAATAACCACGTAATTTTTCTATTCGGGATTGATAGCTTTGCTGGCATAGCAAATGGAATGATGTATTTTCTCTCGTCTTTGGCCTAGGACTTTTCCTAAGGCTACACCACTTGTGCCACACATCACTTCAAATGGTAAAGTCTAATTTGGAGATACAATAATAGGAGCACAAGTGACATCACCACATAAATAACCATGAAAAAAATCACACACTACTTCACTGGCAGTTTGACATCACCACAGTAATTTAACTATAACTTTTTACCCCGATCTTGGATTAAAGCAAAACTAGTAGAGTTGGGAAGCTAATCCATCTATTTATCTCATGGAGGGTCTAGTGCTCAAAAACTTAGGGTATTACATTACCCCCCTCCCCGGATCATTCATCCCCAAATAAGAAGTTAGGGCACCCTTAGTACGATAAAAAAGAGAATGCAAATAGAATCAAAGGACAAATTAAAAAGGCAATAAGAGGGAAATGAAAATCATACCTTAAGAACTTTCATCCATAACTAGAAATGGAATGGGTACTTTGTTTTTATGTCTTCTTCAGATTCCATGTAGCTTCCTCCATTTTTTGATTTCTCCAAAGCACCTTTACTGAAGCTATATCTTTAGTTATAAATCTATGAACTTACTTATCTAGTATCTCTACTAGGACCTCCTCATAAGACAATGAATCTGTGATACCAAAATTCTCCATAGACTCTATCAAAGAAGGGTTACCCACATACTTCTTCAAAATAGACATATGGAAAATAGGATGAATTGAAGCCAAGCTAGCTAGAAAATCTAACTCATAAGTAACATCACCAATTCTCCTCACAACTTGATATGGACCAGTGTAACAGGGACTGAGCTTCCCCATCCTCCCAAATCTCATAAATCCTTTCATAGGAGAAACCTTTAGGAACACCTAATCACTAACATCAAATTCCAGCTTCCTCCTCCTCAAATCAGCATAAGACTTTTGGCGACTTTGGGCAGTCTTAAGCCTTTATATAATCACCTTAACCTTCTATGTGGATTAGTGAACCAAGTCAAGGACAACAGTCTAGTCTCATCTACCTCAAGCTAGCTTATCAGATACTTGCACCTTCTACCATAAAAAGAATCAAAAGGAGCCTTCTGAATGCTAGAATGATAACTTTTATTGTAAGAAAACTCAATAAGAGGCAAATGGTCAACCCAACTTCCCTTAAAATCAATCACACAGTACCTTAGAATATCCTCTAAAGTATAAATAGTACACTCTGCTTTCCCATCTATTTGAGGGTGGAAAGTAGTGTTAAGGTTTACCCGAGTACCTAAATCTTTCTGAAATAAACGCCATAAGTGAGAAAAAACTATGTACCTCAGTCTAAAATGATGGATAAAAGCCTTTCATAAAACTTAAATATCTCTTGAATGAACAACTTAGCATAATCCTCTCCTGAGTAGTTCGTCCTCATGGGAAAGGAGTGAGCAGACTTAGTCATCCTATCCAAAATGACCCAAATAGAATCATATTGATTGCGAGACCATGAAAAACCTGTAATAAAGTTCATATTAATAATCTCTCACTTCCACATGGGCTACCTATCTCTTGAGACATGTCACCAGGCATTAAATATTTTACCTTAACTAGTTTACAAACCATACACTTAGTAACAAATTTTACCGCATCCCTCTTTATATTATTCCACTAGTAGATCTCCTTCAAGTCATGATACATTTTGGTTGAACTCGGATGAACTATATATCTAGACTCATGAGTTTTAGTCAAAATCTTTTCTCGCTACCTATCTACATGAGGAACACATAATCTTTGTTGATATCTCAAGATTCCATCTCCCCCAATCTCGAAAACATTACCTTTTGTTGACCCACATTATCCATAATCTACATAAGTATTAGATCCAAAGCCTGCTCTAGTTCACCTCAACACCAAGAGATGATTTAACCAATTCTTGGACAATCACTCCTCTAACCTCAAAGATGAACTCCCAAGTTAGCCGACATGTGAATATCCCTCACCAACCCTCTTTTATCTTCATCAACGTGAGATAATCTCCTCATAAACAACCTTCTAATAGAATCAGCAACCATATTAGCTTTACCTAGATATTAGTGAAAACTTATGTCATAATTTTTAAGTAGATCAAGCCATTGTATTTACCTGAGATTTAATTCTTTCTACATAAACACAAGATGCAAGCTCTTATAGTCTGAATAAATATCTATACAGACCCCACAGGAATAATGGCATCAGATTTTCAAAGCAAAAACCACAACCGCCAACTCTAAATCCTGAGTCGGGTAATTCCACTCATGAACTTAAGCTGCCTGGAATCATAGGATACCAACTTACAATGTTGCATCGACACATAACCCAGAACCACACAGTACACATCACAATACATAACAAAACCAGTGGTACCTTCAGGTAGGGCCAAAACTAGTACAGAAGTTAACTTATCTTTCAAATTTTCTCAAAACTACCCTTACAAGCATTAGACCATAAAAACTTAACCTTTTTCTGAGTTAGTTTCATCAATGGAGAAACAATAGATGAGAAACTCTCCATAATTCTCCTATAATTCCAAGCCAAGCCCAAAAATCTCCTAATGTCAGCTAGAGTCATGGGTCTAGGCCACTTCTTAACTTTTTCAACTTTCAGTGGATCCACCTTAATCCCTTTTCTAGAAACCACATGCCCAAGAAAGGTCATAACACTCAGCCGAAATTCACATGTAGAAAATTTTGTATATAACTTCTGGTCCTTAAGGGTTTGAAATACAATTTAGAGGTGATTAGCATGATCCTCCTCACGCTTAGAGCATAGCAAAATGTCATCAATAAAGACTATAATAGATAAATCCAGAAACTGTCTGAACACCCAATTCATAAGATCCATGAAAGTAGCTGGAGCATTAGTCAATCCGAATGAAATAATGAAAAACTCATAATAACCATATCAAGTTTGGAAAGTAGTTCTAGAAATATCAACCTCTCTAATTTTTAACTAGTGATATCCCAAATAGAGATCAATCTTAGAGAAACACCTAGAACCCTAAAGCTAGTCAAAAAGATCATCAATTCTAGGAAGAGGATACTTATTCTTCACTGTAACCTTATTCAACTATGATAGTCTATGCACATCCGAGGATACCCATCATTCTTTCGTACGAAGAGTATAGGAGCACCCATAGAGAAACACTAGGACAGATGAAACCCTCATTAAAAAGATTTTTTAACTGCTCCTTTAGCTCCTCTAGTTCAGTCGGAGCCATCTTATAAGGAAGAATAGAAATGGGGTGGGTATCTGGTAGAAGATCAATCCTGAAATCTATTTCCCTATCAGGAGGAATTCCAAGAAGATCAATGTAAAACACTTTAAAAAATTCATTAACCACAAGGATAAATTGTAAATAGGGACTTTCAGAGCTAGAATCCTTAACTCAAACTAGGTTGATCTAAGGTGGATTTATGCACCTCAGTGTTGTTATCCAAGCTTATTTAGCTTAGTTTAGATGACTTCTCTTATTCTTAAAGAGTAAATATTTGTATAAATTATCATCTTAAGTTTTAAATTAATTGATTATAATGTTTAAGGTATGTTTTAAATAAGTTTAGAATCAATTTAGTCAATTAGAGTTTAGATGAGAAAACTAGTGTTACTAGCTTGAGCTATGTGTTTTTCTAGTTGATCTCAATGGATTCTAGTGTGTGTAATAGGTTAATAAGGGTATAATTGTGTCATTGCGAGTGGAATAACTTGGTTAAAGTAATTAAGGTCCAATTTAAACAAGTTAACAGACAAAATAATAAGTTAAAGATCAAAATGACAAAACTAGTACTCTTAACTTAAGTTACTAGTTCATCATCTTGGATTGTGTGTTGTTTTGAGCTCTAATTCATGGTGTTTGATGTTATAGGATGCTTAGTCAGTTTATAGTGATGATATATAGATGATACACAATCTTTAAATCAAGTATAAATGACACCACAAAGATTGGGAAGGATGAACAAATACTAGGGATAAGACTTAACCAAAAATAGACGTTTTGGAGTCATTGGCGTACCACGGACCTTGGGCACTGCATTAGGGCCATGAAACACCCTTGGGATAATCCTAAATGACCAATTCTAGTACCGCACCATTATTATGGTGTGCCATAGACTCTAGGAACTACGATAAGGGCATGGCATGCCCGTAAGTCAAAATCGATAGCTTGTGTCCAAGTATAAATAAGACACTTAGTTGTTATGTTTTACACCTTGGACAACCTTAGGACTTGAAGGGACGCTGAAGAATAATTTAATTAGGGTTTTTATTCCATTACTTTGGTAAGTTTATGGATTTTAATACATATTCATTCCTTGTGATTACTGTTACGTCCATGATAAGCTAAACACCCCTTTCCCGAGGTTAAGGCCAAGAACATGAGTGTTATGATTATGAATTTATTTGGTTGGGTTGTTTATAATATTTGGTTGTTTATTTATCCTTTTTATCACTATTTTAATGATCCACAACCCTTAGAATACATACATAATCATTTTGTGAACCCAAATGGAGGACCAAGAGGATAGAACGTGGGAAAGATAGAATTGAATTGTAATCTTCCAATTGAATAGAGTCATAATTTGCATTTAGGATAGCAATATACTTATGCGCTCTATTTGGTTCCAGTATGGGATGAAATATAGAAGTATTTAACTTAGTTCTTGTATCCTCGATCAATGATATAGCTGTGGGGCTAAGTTGGATAATATACTAGAGGTTCGGAAAGTCACAGTCACAGTATAGACCCCATGAACCAACAACAAAGATAAGTAACCTAACGAATGATGTTCGATAATGTAGTATGTTTGTTCGCAGTTCTTTGACCCTGGGTTGTTCTCATTGATTGGTCAAACCTTTGATTTACTGCGTTGTTAATTTTACTTTAGTTGTAATTTATAAACAATCTTTGGTTATGTAGCACTTGATTAATCTTAATAGTTGAACTAGTCTAGGATAGTTGATAACACGAGTCTCTAAGGGATCTATACTTGGCTTGTATAAGGCCACTATATTACTAGGTGAGACGACATATACTTACATAAGCGCTTAGGCATAACACAGGTGATACATACACCCTTTGGAAATTAATTTCTTAGCTCTATGATAGGAAATAAACCTTCCCTTGGGCACTAAGGAATTCCCCTCCCATAAGATCACTGATTCACTAGTGAAATGAAAACTGACCTTCTAGGCCCTACAGTCTAGAGAAGCATAGCACGAATGAAGCCAATACATCCCCATCTACCATATCGATTTATATCAAATCCATCAATGTCTCCCAATGAAAGATGGACACCACACAACCCCTATAGATTTTTCTACAAATAATAGAATCACCCACTAGAATAGAAATAGAAAAGGGGTCAAAAATATTTTTATGACCAAAACCAAAGTGTACAGCCATATAAGGGATCATATAAAATAGGGTAGAACCTGGATCAATCAAATAATAAACATCACATGAAAAAAGCTATAACATACCAGTGACAACATTTAGAGATGCCTCAAATTCCTGACGAGGAGCAAGTGCATAGAGGTAATTTTGGCCATTGTTGATGCTTGATAGGTTGGTGCCAGATCTAAAAAAGTAGTGATCGGGACCTTATTAGCTTGACAACTTAAGCTATAGGGTAGTTTTCCTGCATATGACTAGGCTGACCATAATAAAAATACAAATTCCTTCCTTCCTCACAATAACCACGGTAAATCTGCCCACAAAAATAGCAAGTAGGTTAAGGTGGGGCTGACAGAGCTCCACTATCCTGAGATAGGGAACCCTATGCCTTCCGACCACTGCCAGCATGAAAACAATAATCACTCGAATGTTTAGGACAAGGGGAGCTAGCTGATGAATAAGAACTTCCCTAATTCTTCTTCTCGGTCTATTTGTCTACCATCTTTCTCACTGTTCTGCTGACTTGCACCCTACTCTGCATACCTAAACTTCTTATTCTATCTCTCTCCTATCTCTACCTACTTCTTTTTCTCATCCTTTACTTGTTATGTATAAACCTCCAACATGTAAATGTCGATGTCATTGTTCAGCATTACAACCTTATATTCTAACACCAAGTCACGAGGCAAACCAGAAGAAAACTTTCTCATATGGGACCTCATATTAGATACAAACTTTGGAGTATAATGGGACAACTGCTTAAATTTCAGGGCATACTCCTTCATACTCATCTTACCCTGCTTTAAGTTCAAAAACTCTTTAGTCGTACTCTCCCTTAACTCCTGAGGAAAGAAGTGATCTAGGAAGGCACATGAGAACTCATCCTATGCTACCAGCTCAGCATCATTACTTCTTAGTTGTTCCAACTCCTCATACCACTAATCAGCCATATCTTTTAACTGATACATAGCAAACTCTGCACCTTTAGAATCAGTAGCATACATAACCCTAAAATTCTTCTCCATTTTATCAATAAACTCTTCAAGATCCTTCTCAATCTTAGAGCCTACAAAGGTTGGGTTTTAACCTTATAAACTATCCAACCAAGTGACCTTATATAAACTAACAATAAAACCAACATGATAAGGCCGACGGGATTATGATTTACTAGTTGAGCAAGCATATAAAAAGACTGATGGACCTTAGCATTAGAGATATCTCTCTAAGGTGACTGGGCATGAGTATCACCAGCCTGAGAAGCCTGAGGAAGACTAATAGGGACTAGTGGAACCACATATAGAGTGGTACAATCAGGAGCAGGGACCCTAGATTGCGTCTGCACTCCAAAAATGGGACGAGTTCCTTCCATATCTTCCCCAAGTGGAACAAAGGGTCCAATAGAGTTTCTACAATTATTAAATATTCGAGGAGGCATGATCTGAAATATGAGTAAGTCAGGAGTTAGAGAAGTTCAAGACTACTAGACTCTACAGCCCAAAGTAGAACACAAGAAAGGAAAACATTCCTAAATGCTTTGTAGCCTCCCCTTTATAAGTGTGGTGGGCTACATACCCATAAAAAGGACTCTACTCGACACAGCTTTGTGGATATCCAACAACCATGAACCTAGCTCTGATACCGAGCTTGTCATAATTCAAATTGGGTCATAGTCGTGACGAGTATCTTAAGCCCACCATAGGTAGGAGACTACCCCCCTATCCCAACCTTCAAACAATAATAAAGATAAACAACGAAAGTCAACCAACATAGCAATAAGAAGGATAAAAAATTCAAGTGATATTTCTATGCATCAAAACAAACAAACAACCCAATACTTATCAACAAAACCTCTAAACCAAGAATGCGAAACTAAGTTGGGACATTTCCCCGACTATGACAAAATAGGAATTCACGATTTCTAAAATATGAAAAGAAACCTATAAAATTATAGAGCTTTCCAAAAGATGGAGGCTCCCCACTTTACAAAAACTCAACCGCCGAACTATACCACCTAACACTACATAGGACTAACAGAGAACTCTTTGTACCCTACATCATGAAATGATGCAGTGTCCAGGGATAGTCATTAAGGAGAGCACCGACATGTAACTCGAGGGAAAGAGATAAAATAATGTCATTGTTAAAACCAGTAAAAACCACATGCATAATATTTATTTATACATATATAGAATGTTGGGATAGAAAAATAGCCATGAACATGATATTTTAAAATATTAACCTAAACTATACAGCTTGCTCCATCCTATAAGTATCCATGGGCTATATGGGTCTGACTCTCCTTGTTGGAAGGGCCCTAGTGCATGTTAGACACACGTACCGAGGAAACTAAGAAAAGGCTAAATACACCAAGGCTATATCCATCTAAAATATAAAGTGTGCACTTAGCACACAGTCACATAGACCCCAACATCTGCAAATGTGGTTTCCATTGTTGGTCCCCCTGAGACTATACCTTCATAATTGGTCCCCCCGAGACTACATCTTCACGGTGAGCTACAAAATTCCTTTAAACCCAAATTGAAATAGTTTGCACATAAGACCAATAATTAATCAAGAAGTCTTTATTAAGGCATTTTCCAACATGGTATCATCATACCAATATTCTTGCAAGCTAATTCAACTATGCCAAATCAGTCCATATAACTATTTGACTCCTAAGTTCCATTTAAAATCCAAACCATGGCCACCAAGGGCATTTTAAAATTATATTTATCTATTTATCCTTTAATGTATTTAAAGGGTTCAAAGTACAAGCTAAACTATGTGAATATTTATATTTAAAACAAATATTGTAAAGTGGGTTGAGTTTAATGTGATTATCAAGCCAAAATTTCATCAATTTGGGAAAACCCATGTCCCTCCTTCCAATCATTATAAAAATTCACCATTCAGTACAAAAAATCATCAATTAAAGCATGAATAATCCAATTAAAACATGAGAAAAGCAATTCAAGTAATAACAATTAAAATCCCTCAACCCAATTTCAAACACAATAATTTAAAAACATGAATATTGGATATATTTATGTCAAATATAAAATATAAGTTAAGAAATGAGTAACATTCCTAAAATATAAAGGAAATCAAAGAGGACTCCAAGATTGGAGCCTAATTATTGAATTCCTTGTAAAACCCTAGTATCTCTTGCCTTAGGAGTTAAAGAGAATAAGAGTAAGGTTTAATTTTGATAACTGGAGAAAAAAGAGGTCTTTTGGGTGTTTTTAAGTCGGGGAAAAGAGTTTAAAGGAAGTAAAAGACCAAAAATACCCTAATTAAAATGTACAGAAAAATCCTGAGAACAGTCATCACGGCTCGGGTAACAACTCGTAAGGTCTAACCACGAGCCGTGACCTGGAGTCATTACCTGAGGATAAAAAATATGGTCCTTCACTGTTATGACAATGGGTCTCCCATAGCGATTCATTATCCGACATAACGACTCATCATGAAGAATCTTGGTCAGGGGATGAATTCCTAGGCATCCTTTTATTGTGACAATGAGTCCCTCCTAACGACTCATTACGTCTCACAATGTGTTGTACCCTAGACTCGTTGTCAAGGGGCCAATGTCTGTGCTTCCTCATAGTCATGGCAATGATTCCTCCTGATGAATCTTTATTTCTAACAGTGAGTCATCGGCAAAACCATTGTCACTAGCAGTTTGACATCACCTTGATAATTTGACCATAACTTTTTACCCCGATCTTAGATTAAGGTGAGGCTAGTGGTGTTGAGAACCTAATCCATCCATTTATCTCATAGAGGGTTTAGTGCTAAAAAACTTGAGGTATTACAAATAATAATAGACAAGGTATTGTTAGCCCCCCAAAATAAATAATACAAATAAGAGAGGAGGACCTTTAATTCCAATACTGGTGGCTCCTCAATAGATAGTTTGGCTAGAAGGATTGCTTTATTTTTTAGATCAAGGTCCAACTTGTTTGGCACACAAAAATATAAACCTCAATCGACAAGTGAACTCACCATATCATCATACCCATCAATACCATCACTATAAAAATTAGTGTCCATGACTGCCAGTACCTCAACACAAAGCCTCTTTTCAATGAGAACAACCAATTCATCTTCATCTACTATACAAATCACAAAAATTACATGCATATATTTGGGTTGCTTCACTGATTGACACATATTGAATGTGAACTTCTTATCATTAAGTCTAAACTTTATCTGCACGAACACCATGTTAACCAACTCCTACCTGTGGCTAGGAAAGGACTTTACAATATGATAGGGAGATCAAAGTCAACCTCATAATTAAGGATTACCAAATTTGTCAAAAATATAAAAAAAGCCACCTTCACTAAGACATCACACAAGATATCAACCCTCTTCTTCACAATGTGATCCATCATCAAAAGTCTCAAAGAGGTCATCTTATGTAACCCTAACCCTAACTGCTTGTAAATAACTATTAGTATCAAGTTAATGCTATCTCTCAAATCATATAAGGCTCATGCAAAGTTGAAAGACCCGGTTGTATAATGAATGGTAAAATCTCCAGGTTCTTCTTTCTTTTAGGACTAAAGATCAAGAGGCAATGGCATTACATAAGTGCATATTATCAGTGGGCTCAAAGCTCACCGTCCGCTTCTTGGTCACCAAATCCTTCATAAATTTTGCATAACCAGGCATCTTTAATAAAGCTTCATAAGAGGGATTTTCTAAGAAGATTCTTTCAACATAGACATAAACTTCTAATACTTTTCTTCTTCAGTTTTCTTCTTTAACCTTTAGGAAAAAGGCAGCAGAGATCGAGGAATGGGCTTCAATGCTGGTGTGACCTCCTTACCTTTTTCTTTATTATTTTCAATTATTTTCTATACAACTATTAGTTTTTGGGACACCTCGCCATTAGTCACCAACTTCTTTCCTTCATCTTCAACCGCATCATTAATCTCCATATGGTCCTTCATATCATCGACCACAAGCATAGGTGGATCGAGAGTGGACTTACCACTCTGAGTGGTAATAGCTAGGCAGTGACTGTCAATCTTTGAATTCTGAATAGTTTTACTAGGAAGAGTGCCTGATTAATACTAATTCAATGTAGAAGACATCTGCCCAAACTTCTCAATAGCGGTTGCCTGCGACTCTACCTTCTAGCTCAACCCTGAAAAATCTATCTTAATTTTCTTAAGGCAACTCTCTTGGATCTATGAACCCTTCACAAGCTTTGCAAGCAATGTTTCCATTCTCAAACTTCCAGACTCAGTATCATGATTCCCTAGCAAAAAACATAAAGGTCATTCTTCTCCTTATAGTCATCATTCCTCTTTCAACCACTATCACGTTCTTTACTCTTGTCCCTATACCTATCTCTATAGTAGTTCCAACCTTGATCCCCTTGCCTCGAGCTCTAAGTGTCTTGATTATACCCTTGGCTAAAAAACCAACCATCTCTTTATCTAAATACTTCTCTTCTTCTTTTAAATCTGACTCCTCATATCTAGAATCCTTACCATATGAACCCACTGCATTCACCTTTTCAACTTTAATAGCTACAAATTGCTTTGTAAATAAGCCAATCTCAGTTTTAAACTATGATACCTCTTGATCCATTAATTCATCTAATGCCCTCTGCTCACTAGAAGCTCCAATAGAATAAGTACCAATTGATCTATATATCTCACGAGTACGCCACCCTTAGTTGGTTTTAGTGATCCAGTCTATATTTATGAAGCATGCTCCCAAAGAAGACTCAAACATGCTCCTCTTTAATAGTATCAAGAACAACCTTGGTATAAGCATTCAAGGCTCTGTAGAATATCTCAAGCAAGTTTCTCTTTATAATTATGTGATTTGGAACATTTTTGCAGATTGTTCTTGAGCCTCAACCATGTCTCATTTAATGCCTCAAAATGCAACTATCTATAATTATAAATCTCATCCTTCAACTACAGCATTCTGTAAGGCGGGAAAAATTAGTCCAAGAACTATGTCATCAACTTACTCCAAGTGGTAATAGATCCATGAGGCAACTGTCCTAACCATAAATTCAGTTTTCTTGTAAGAGGAAATAGGAACAACCTCGATCGTATAGCTTTATGACTTAATCCCAACATATTATATGAAGTGTAAATCCCCCAAAAGCTCATAAGGTGCAAATTTTCATCATCAGTGGGCAAACCAATAAACACTCCATTCAAGTTCATCAATAGGATCATTGCGCACATTATATAAAATTTGGTCCCTTGGGGAAACTCTAGAGGAAAGATTGCACCTATTTTAGCTGGTTCAATATACCCAAAATATTCATCTAGATCATCATATACTGGTAAGTATTGCAGAGTGGTTTATTGACCTCTGTTTCTTTTTATTCTATCTTTTTCAAGTGTGTCTCGATTTTCTTCTTTCTCTTGTCTAGCCCATTCCTCCATAGCTGCTCGACAGAAAGCTTCTTACCTAGAATTGTGTTCACCTATTAGGAAAGAAGTGACTTGATCTGTAGTTTCACAAATACCATGTTAAGGTGGTTGATTCAATACTGTAGGGTAATGAACCTCTTCAAGCAGGGATCCCTAATCATAATTTTCTTGTCTATCCATCTTATAATTCTATCATAAAGTTCGTTAAAGCTCATGATCAAATAGAATCAGGGGATTCCCTTGACTCCAAGTACTGGGCATACAGCAGCGTGTGCGCTAAAAATAGTAGAAAACTAAAAATCAATAAAAATCCAACAACTTCAACAAACTTGATCAATCAATTCATAACTGTATTCTCTGACAACAACATCAAAATTTGATATCGCCCAAATTACACCTTCAAATAAGTATAAAGTGGGCATTGACCAAATATAGAACCCAATTAGGTTAGGGTCAAACCCACGAGGAATAGGTCAAAAATCTATTAAGATCTTGCTAATGTAATTAGAAAATACATAAATATAAAAAGGAGGGTTGTAACAATAATAGTAACAATCACGATTGTCGGAATATTAGGGTTGTGATAATATGAGACGAGTACTAGGATTGTGATCCCCCAACTTCATAACTCCATAAACTATTTGTCCTTGTCATTCTATCTTGATGCCTTATATGAAAAATCTAACAAGTTATGCATCACCTAACCATCTCTCGACCTTGGTTTAGGTGAATTTCATTCATCTCTTTTCAGTCTCAGAGTGTCGCATTGCAAACCCTTATTTTATCATCTCAAATTAACTATCCTAGTTATGACTCAAGTTAATTAGATAAAGGTTGACATCTTTAAATTAATGTTGTTATCTCCTTTTCCCAATCTCTACCTCTCTCTCAAACAATTATAAAATACAAGCGAGTTCCTAACGTGTGCACTCATCAGGAAAGAAATCAAACCAAAGAAAATACCAATACATGCAAGAACATTGATCTAGAATGAATTCACACTTAACTTGCTTCGTTAATTCATTAGGGTTCCCACAACCCTAGTTATGGGGTTTATTTGATCATGTTCGTAAGAATAAATAAAGATTCCATAGATGAAAGCATAATGTTGAACTTACAAAGAATAAGATGAAAAACTCAAAATCTCAACTAAATTAAGCCTTAAAAATGAATAAAAATAATCTCAAGATCAATAATGTATCTCATAACTCAAAAGAATTTAAAAACTATATAAAGTGTGTAATCAAATAATGAAACCTCAAAGGAGTATATATAGATACAAAATAAAATCTATCCTAAATAATGTAGGAAATCTGAGTCGGCAGCAACTTACAACTCGTGGATTGGGCTGTGGGTACGAACCATGAGTCGTGGCTTCAAGTCATGAAACTTAGAGCTTGCCTTCAAGTCGTGAAACTTAGAGCTTGCATCCAATTTTAGAATCTCCACTCATAAATCCAACTCATGTGGTGCTAGTTGGAGTCACAGACAGTAGGATGGTGTATGGCTTAACGCCCTGAGTAAGTACCCTGGACAAAACATGGTGCTCATAATCTCGAAAGACCACAAGCTAACCCATTAATGGTACCTGTTGCATTAACTGAATGATAATACTATAATATGCAAAAATAAGGCAAAAAACATGCCATAAGGTTCAATACTAAAATAAAACTGAATACGGTATAACAATACAAAAACTGAAACATCTGTATGGAAATACTCTAGTCTAAAAAGCCTTTAAACTATCTGAAATGTGAAGTTGATGGGACAAGTCCCCAACTAACTCCGGCTAC
Source organism: Capsicum annuum (assembly GCF_002878395.1). NCBI lineage: Eukaryota > Viridiplantae > Streptophyta > Magnoliopsida > Solanales > Solanaceae > Capsicum > Capsicum annuum. The sequence goes on from NC_061120.1 coordinate 47,739,968, forward strand.
CGAAATAAAACTGAAATACTGAAATAATAATCATGTCCTCGAACTATAAGAACTCACTACTAACTCTGACTGCTGAAAATCTGTAATTGCTAGGGATGATCGAGAGCCCGTGCATCTAAACCTATGATATAAAACATCATAGCATAAGAGAAAAGTATGTGTCAGTACTTTGAATGTACTGATATGCTAAGTGAGATGGGCTGAAATACATGGGTTCATATGCATGAATAATACTGATTGAATGGCATGAGTATAACTGGATGAGAGTACATGCATGAATACATAAACTGTAATTAAGATTGTGATAACACTGAATATTGAGTATGAATACTGAGTAACTGATATTTGAGTATACTGATACTAAATTACTGATAACTAAATGACTGTATCTGACAGTATTGATTCTGTGGAACTATACTGAGTTACGTACTGAACGGCGTGACTGCACTGAATGGAGTGAATGTGTCTGACAGTCCTGAATCAGTAGAACTGAACTGAGTTTTATACTGAATCTGAATCTAAAACTGAGACTGTGGGAGGTAATCATCTAATCGACATGCCCCTTTCTAAATAGACTAGGGTCTAACCAGTAACCTAGTTAGAAGGGTGCCAATACCGTACCATGGGTAAAGACAAGCTTGAGTGAACCCTCGCTGACAAAAAGCTCTTTCATCAACTCTCACTGGTAGAAAAACTCAAATAAGATGTATCAACTCTCATAATATATGGCAGGAAGATATGTCAAGTTACGTTGGCTACGTAGTTCTGTAACGTAGGTATTACTACTAAGGGTCAAACCATCTGCTGGCAAGAATTCCTGCATCCCTTGGTTAAATCAGTGTTGAATCCTACTCCCAACTGAATAAACACTGAATTAATTTCTAGTTCATACGAGGCTTGACTAAACTGTTACTAATTATACTGTCTAACTAAACTGGACTGAGTTTCATTAACTGACGGAATACTACTGAATTCTGTTAAATAGTTGAATTTACTGAGGCATAAATTGAATACTGAACTGGACTGGACTGATACTGAGTCTACTAAGTTTTTTCCTGAATTCTGTAACTGACTGAGAGTATTACTGATCGTGATATGACTGATACTATCCTGAGACTGACCATGGCTCTAGGTAATTATCTAAATTTTCAGGTATTAAATACCCCTAGGACTCGATAGCATAAATTCTAACTTATGGCATAATCTTGAAACATGATGAATAGCTACCTGATCATTATTCATTCATTAGGACATTCTAGCAAACACTTGCATGACATGAACTTGATACATGCTATCATGATATAATTTTATTATTTAATTCACATGAATAACTCATTAAACACTTAAAAAGCATTGTATATGCACATAGTACTAATCAACACATGGGCATCACAATTTTAAGGCTTTAACATAAATTCACGTGATACTACATACATGATAGTTGTTTTTACATAAATCTTGCACTTAATCATGGAATATAAATCAAATCAATATTATAATCATGAATACACTTGAATCCAAATCATGGAAAGTATGAAATCAAGCCACCTGAAGTTTAAAAGAGCTTTTTGGACTCCAAGGGTAGAAGGAACCCTTGGATGAACACCTGACAAACCTTGGTTGCTAAAATTCTTGAAGATTAATGGTGGAATCTTTAGCCTTGAATTTGAAATTCAATCACCTAGGGTTTTTGTTCTTGAGAAATATTTGAAATAATAAGTGTATGTTGCAAATAAAAGGCTAAATTTCGTATTTTGGGGGCTGAAGGACATGAAAAAAAACCCAAATATCCCTAAGGATGCGAGTTTTTAATTACTAGGCTTGACTAAACTGTTACTTATTTTACTGAGTTATGTTGACTGATAGAATACTACTGAATTCTATTATATGACTGAGTTTACTAAGGTATGAACTGAATACTGAACTAGACGGCACTAATACTGAATCTACTGAGTTCTCCTGAGTCCTATAACTAACTGAGAATACTACTGATCGTGACATGACTGAGATTATTTAGAACTGACACTGGCTCAAGGTAAGCAGCTAAATTGTCAGTTATAAATACCCCTAGGACTCGATAGCATGAAAAAGTAAAGCTTCACATGATCTTGCATAACATAGCATAAAAATGCACACTTGTTCATAATGCATCTATAGAGGCATTTTATCAAACACTTGCATGGCATGAAACAGTATACATACTAGCATGATATAATTTTATCATTACATTCACATGAGCAATTCATCAAATACTTGGATAGCATAATCTATGCACATGATACTAAAACAACATGTGAGCATCATGATTCAATTCTATATTCACAATTCCATGGGTTTCAACATGAATTCACATGATAAATCACACATGTCAATTAATTTTACATAAGTCTTGTAATAAATCATGAAATAGAAACCTAATTATAGCAATAATCATCGATACACTTTGATTTCAAATTATGGAAAGCATAAAATCAAGCTACTTGAAGTTTAAAAGAGTTTCTTGGACTCCAATGGTGGAAGGAACCCTTGGATGAACACTTCAAATACCTTGGTTGTTAAATTCTTGAAGAATGATGGTGAAATCTTGAGTCTTGCTTTTTGAATTTAGATCACCTAGGGTTTCTGTTCTTGAGAAATTTGAGAATAGTGAATGGATTTAGCGTCAAAAGGGGCTTAATCTCGTATTTTGGGGATGATAGGCATGGGAAAAGACCTTAATACCCCTGAGTACGCCGCATTTAATGACTAAAAACTGAACTGTCAATGTATAGACCGATGTGCTGCGTTATTGGCATCGACATAATGGCCAACATGCCACGTCGAGTCCGCATCGGTTTAATGGAATTTGCCACTGGGAGCTAACAAAAATATTAATCAATGCAATGGACGACACGCCGCATCGAGATCACATTGATACACTATTTTAGGTTCCCAGACATGTGTCAAACGAGGTCCAAAAAATTTGAAACTCATCCGAAAACACCTACTGACATTCCTGATCATGAATCAATCTAAAGATCAATACTTGAAGGTCATAAGAGTCATGAAATAGAGTTTCCAACTTATGAAGGCCAAAATAATATTAATTCTGAATACTTAGCAAGAATTTTCCAAGTTTGGGACCCCTTAGTGAGTTTAAAAGACTGAGTTGAGATTAGGATTTTGTGGGGTCTTACAATATCTCCCCCTTAAGAATATTCATCCTCAAATGAGATTGATTAAACTGAGAATACTGATAAACTAAATTTAGACACTGGACATGCAAAACTGAAGCATGATTTCATGACTGAAATTACTAATATACTGAATTACCATGTTGAACATGATTCATGAATACATGACTGGGATTACTGATAAGTTGAGTTTATATACTGAACATACATGTTTGCTGCATGAGTACATGACTGAACTGATTCGTGAATGCATAACTGAGTATACAATGTTAATTGATACCAAGTTGGTAGCTATATCTGAATATGAGACTGAGCAAATTCAAAGGAAAACTATTACCGTGGGCTGAGTCTGAGCTTATGGAGAAGAGGTGATGATACTTGGTCCGCATGTCTGCTTCTGCTTCCCAAGTAGCTCCCTCAATGGACTAATTCCGCCAAAGAACTTTCACTAGAGGGACTTCTTTGTTCCCCAGTTTGTGAATCTAATAATCAAGAATTTCGACTGGGATCTCTTCATAAGAGAGGTTGTTCTGAATATCTATGCCCTCTATAGGGACTACGACTGCTGAGTCACGTATGCATTTCTTAAGTAAGGAGACATGGAACACTGGGTGCATTGAAGCTAAGTCTAAAGGCAACTTAAGCTCATAAGCTACCTTTCTAAAATGGCTGAAAATTTAGTAAGGATCGACATATCGGGGTCTAAGTTTCGCCTTCTTACCAAACCTCTTCACTCCTTTCATAGGAGAGATTTTCAAATACACAAAATCCCCAATCTCGAACTTGAGATCCGTTCTGTGCATATTTGCGTATGATTTTTGTCGGCATTGAGCTGTCTTAAGGCTTTCCATGATCAATGGAACTTTCTCTAAGGTATCAAATACCAAGTCAGGCCCTACCACTGCGGCCTCACCCACTTCAAACCAAATAATGGGAGATCTACACCTCCTCCCATAAAGCACCTCAAATAGAACCATCTAAATGCTGGAATGATAGCTGTTGTTATATGAAAATTCAATCAAAGGCAAGTGGTTATTCCAACTACCTTAAAGTCTATCTCACACGCTCACAACATATCTTCTAAAGTCTGAATGGTCCTTTTTGCTTAACCATCTATCTGAGTATGAAAGACTGCACTAAGGTAAACTTGGGTACCAAGACCCTTTTGGAATTCCTTCCAAAAATAAGAGGTGAACTGGGTACCTATATCTAAGATAACAGATAATGGAACACCGTGCAATCTGACCTACTCCCTGATATAGAGTTTGGCATAATCCTTGGTTGAATAAGAGGTATGGACTGGTAGTAAATAAGCTAATTTGTTCATCCTATCTATAATGACCCAAACTGAATCATGTTGGTGACGAGTATGAGGCAAACCCGTCACAAAGTGTATGTTCATTTTTTCCCATTTTCAGGTGGAAATACTGAACTCCTACATGGACCCACTTGGCTTCTGATGCTCGATCTTAACCTTCTGACATGTTGAGCACTTAGCCATAAACTCCACCTGGCATATATAGCCGATCCTGGCAGCGCAACACACCATCTCCCCCTTGGGAGAAAACCTCCACTTTCTAATATCTGATTGATTCCTTCAACTTGACTAGACTGGGATCCCTATCCTGCTTTTTTTTTACATTGGAAACCAGGGATGATTCTGAACTACTCTGCACCCATACACTACCTTCTATTGAATCAACTAAGAGAACACCTAGTCGAACAAGCTAATGAACTTTCTAAATTAACTTCTTCTTACCATTCTCCACATGAGCAACACTCCCATAAAAATCGTACTGAGAGCATCATCCACTATATTGGATTTACCTAGATGATACAGGATGCTCATGTCGTAGTTTTTCAACAACTCCAACCACCTTCTCTGATGGAGGTTTAAATCTTTTTGAGAGAATATACACTGTAGGCTCTTATGGTCAGTGAACACATCAATGTGCACCCCATACAAATAGTGCCTCTAAATCTTTAAGGAAAAACTACTGCATCTAACTTAAGATCATGAGTAGGATAGTTCTTTTCATAGGAATTAAGATGTCTAGAGGCGTAGCAATGACCTTACCTCTCTGCATCAAAACACACCCCAAACCGACTCTGGAGGAATCACAAGATACCACAAACCCATCTGAACCATCTGGTAGGGTCAAAACTGAAGCTATATTGAGTTGAGTCTTCAACTCTTGAAAAATCTTTTCATAAAAATCTAACCACTGGAATTTGACTTTTTTTTAGTTAATCTGGACATAGGGGACGCAATAGATGAAAATCCTTTAAAAATCATCAATAATAGCTAGCCAAGCCCAAGAAACTCCTGATATCTAATGGAGAGATGGGTCTAGGCCAGTTTCTCACTGCTTCAGTCTTTTGGGATCAACTCTAATGCCATCATCGAAAATGATATAGGAAAAAAAGGCTACTGACCTTAGCCAAAATTCGCACTTACTGAATTTGGCGAATAACTAATGGTTTCTGAGAGTCTACAATAGAATTTTGAGATAGTCTGCATGATCATGCTCACTGCAAGAGTAGACAAGAATGTCATCTATGAAGACTATGAAGAACATGTCCAAGTACTGCTTGAACACACGATTTATCAAGTCCATGAAAGTTGTTGGGGCATTGGTAAGACCAAATGATATGACTAAGAATTTGAAGTGACCATACCGAGTTCTAAAGGCTATTTTGGGGATGTCACATTCTCTAGCTCTGAGCTGATGATAGCCCGATCTGAGGTCTATCTTGGAGAAGTAACTGGTACCCTGAAGTTGGCTAAACAAGGTATCGATTTTGGGAAGTAGATACTTATTCTTGACCATTAATTTGTTTAGCTTATGGTAATCAATACACATTCTGAGAGAAATATCTTTCTTAAGCATGAATAAAAACTAGGGCACCCCACGGGGACACACTAGGTCTGATAAATCTCTTATCAGGAGATTCTTCAACTGTTCTTTTAATTCTCTGAGTTCTGCAGGTGCCATTGGCGGAATAGATATGGGCTGAGTGTCTAGAAGAAGGTCTATTCTAAAGTTGATTTCCCTTTTAGAAGGAAATCCGAGAAGATCTTCAGGCAACACATCTGGGAATTCACATGCTACTGACACTGATTCAAAATTAGGGGTTTCTGAACTAGAGTCCTGAACTCAAATGAGATGGTAGACATATCCCTTAGATATCATTTTTCTCATTCGGGTAAGAAATAAGCTGACCCCTAAGTGCTGAAGTACTACCCCTCCACTCAAGGATGGGTTCATTCGAGAACTAAAACTGGACAATTCTGTTTCTACAGTCGACTGAGGTATAGCAGGAATAAAGCCAATCTATGCCATGAATGACATCTAGATCGGTCATATCTAATTCAACTAAGTCTTCTGAAGTGACTTTCTGAGATACCATAACCGGACAGTTCTTGTATACCCACTAGCTATGATAGATTTACCCTCTAGGGTAGAGACTGAGAAAGGCTCTATAAGGATTTTGGGACTAACTCCGAAGTCAATAGTTATATAAGGAGTAACAAAAGACAAAGAAGCTCCTAGGTCTAGCAAAGAATAAACATGCAAATAATAAACTTGTAACGCACTAGTGACCATATCAGGAGAACTTTCCTGATTCTGTCGAGACTGAAGAGCATAGAATCTGTTTGGGCACTGGCCACTGGTCGCACTGGATGCGGCACCTTGCTGAATTCGAGAAACCAAACTGAGCTAGGGGACGGTTATGCTGATTCAAAGAACCCATCTGAGGACACTGTAACGCCCCAAAACTTGGGTCCTGGGATGTCACACAGTTCTTAAGGGCGCAAGTGACCTCAAGCTAACCCTCCTACTGGCATAACTCATAAACAACTAGATAAAATGCTTAAATCTATATAAAGTTAGCAAAAATATAGAACTTCTCTGAACTTGATCAATATAAACATGAACTTTACAAGATTATAACTCTACTTTTACAAATGAAATTAAAACTGAATACATCAACTTCTACTGACTGCCTATAAAGCCTCTATTGGTACTGACTTCAGATATATGGGTCATGACTCCCAACTATCCAATCTCAATACGACTAAAGTAAGAAAAATACAACACTTCTAGAACTGTATAACAGACTCATGCCCTCAAATCAAAAGGAATCATCACCTGCTCACTGGAAGCTGCGAACTGACTGAATGCGATATCTGCGCTATAACTTGTACCTATATTATAAGACACTGTAGCATATAGAAATATATGGGGGTCAGTACTTTAAGGAATGTACTGAGTATGTGGGGGTGCAATGCGACATTATAAATAATATCATAAATGATTATGAAAATCATGTATGCTGATGATAACAACTTTCTTCGCTTGAATTAACTAAAATATATTCCTTGTAAATCATCAATAGTAAACAAGAATTATAAATCTCATAAATCATTATACTTAACTCAAACTCTTTAAATCATGACTTAGAGTGACTCGGTAACTCATGAAACTTGAACTCTTATGGACTTGGGAGTTTCTTATAACCGACATAACTACACCATGTGAGCCGTATAGAGTCCAAGATTTTGTCCTCCTAAGGAGAGAACCCCACATTGGCGGGGGTGTCGTACTCTTGCCAAGGAGTACAACCTTAATTTCTCAATCAAAATCCCATACTCAGCCTCTGGCCCACAATCATCAATATCAATCCTACGATGGCACGTAGTTTTGGAGAAATACCACATTTCCCACTCGGTGCTAAATACTCCTCCCAGACTCAGCTCAGAATGCATTAGAAAATCCACCTTAATTAATATCAATTCGTGGGTCCATTATAAAGACCAAAACATAAATATATATCTCATCGGTAAATGATATACAACTGTGGATTCCTAACTCGACTCAAAATCAAACAATCTTTCTCAACATCAAGATGTATCAATTTATTTAGTCATGGAAACATCAATAACTTTGAGAAAATATCAAGACTCATTATAACAACTCAATCTTAAGAATCAATATACTCAATAATCCAATTTGTCATAAGGAAGCTTAAAGCTTGACACATGTCTTGAAAGCACTTGAAATACCAACTCATGGTAGAACATGAAATTCACAATATTAAATATCAAGTCATAATTTGGAAGTTGTAAAATAATCATGTATCAAAAACTTCAAAAAAACATCATAGAACTCATTCTTGACTCTCAAGCTCAAATATCAATATATATATATATATATATATATATTTAATAATAAAAATTCTCATAGAAAAGCTTAAATCATGACTCTTATCTTAAATCATTCAGAAATCATCAACTCATAATAATAGTATTCAACTCATGGCATAAGTTCTCAATTTATGAAATAAAATGATGACATAGTCATGTGTATCGATCTTGAATAGCTCAAATATCATAAATCATTAATAAAGTAATTTGGGTGTAAACCCACTTTGCAAAATCATGGATTTTAATAGTACAAATTAAATCTTTGGGCATAAGAACGAAAGAAGTGTTCTTGTTCAAACCCTACATACCTTGATTATGGATTTGAATGAAGAAACTTGTTATAGACTCCGTTTCCACTTCTTGAGTTAGGGTTCGTGATGATTTTGACTTGGGTACCTTGAATCTTGAACCAATTTTTAAAATCTATGGTTGGATTCTTAATGTTCTTGAAAAATTTGGATTGGATTTTTGAGAAAGAAACCCTAGTATTCTTGATGAAATGGAAGAAGAATAAAGTTTTCTTCTTTACTTGGATATATATAGAGGGTCAAAATTGGTGGAAAAGACCAAAATACCCTTTTAAAAATGCCCCTTAATTGCTGAAAAAAAAAAGACTGACGACATTTGTGATAGGCCATCAGACCCGTGATAGGCCGTCATGAAATGTCGTCACAAAAGGGTCAAATTTTTTATTTTCTACCTACGGATGACGATGTCATTAGAAATGTCATCATAAAGTGACAACGTCATCAGAAATGGCATCAGAAAAGTGACAGCCCATTAGAACCATTTTCCAGCTTGACCATGTTGGAGAAAAATGGGCATAACTCTTTGCTTCGATATTGGAATTTGGAGAAATTGGTATCGTTGGAAAGCTAATTCAATTATATATCTATTGATAGGTCATAAGAACAAAAATTCCAAGTATAATGAGAGATATTATCATTTGAAGTTGACTATACCAATATCCTTCCCAAGAACTCAATCGGTAAGGAATATTTTCATTCGCCCAATCGTTAGGACATATTTAAATCCTTAATACACACTATACTTGATTATAAAAAAACCAAAACACTATAATTTATTGCTCAAGAGCTTGATTCATGGTTTTACTATTGGTTAGAGTCTCGGACAATTACAAAATGGCTCTAACTTCCTCACCGGGTGTCTGATTTTGGTGAATCTTATATCTATGGAAAGCTTATCCAATTCTCCACATGATTGAGAGTATAATTTAGGGAAATAAAACATGAGATAGATAACAATCAATTTGAAAGTCATCCATATTCACTCAAAAGATGGATTTACGCTTAAGAAATGATCAGGGTATTACAAACACTGTCTGGCCCTGTGCCCTGGCTTACCACATCCGAAACACACATTACTTCCAGATCTATAGATACCATGGTGGTTTCTACCATACTTATAATAGAGGGGATAGGTTCGAGCATAACTAATACTACCTTAGGCTTTAGGGCCTGACACTCTATCTCTATTGCCATCTCTAAATTTTGGGACAGGAGCACTGGTTGAGGACGGAGCTAGTAATGAGAATTTCAGGCAGAACTAAGAATGATTCCTACCCTTTGACTTAGGCTGTGTGAAGTTGAAACTACCTATTCTCTCTCTCTTATTCTCTCTCTCCTTCTCTTTATTCTTACCCTCCTCTATCTGTTGAGCATGGACTATGATCCTGGATATATCTATCTCTTTAATCAATATTGTGGTCCTATACTCTTTGACCACACTATTAGACACGCTAGACACATACTTACTCATCTTAGATCTACTATATTCTACCATATAAGGAGCATATTTGGCTAATTGGGTAAACTTAAAAGAATAATCTTGCACCGTCATATTGCCCTGCTTTAGATTTATAAACTTCAAAACCTTAGCTTCCCTCAACTCTAGCAGGAAGAACCTATCTAGAAAAGTAATAACAAACTCTTCCCACTCTATGGCCCTGCATCTGCGTCCCTTTCTGTTTTCTACTATTTAAACCATGAGTGTGCCACATCCTATAACTGATATACGGCTAACTCTACACTCTCAATAGCTGTCACCCCTATAATATCTATAACTTTTTGCACCTGATCAAGAAACTCCTGAGGGTTATCATCTGAATTAGACCCAGTAAAAGATGAAGGGGTTCATTTGGGTGAAATTTTGAATCCTGGCAGCAGCAGTATTAACCACTAGTTTGGATGGATTAGCAGCTGGAAGCTTATTCTGGGCTGGCACAGAATGAGCTAGGGTGGTGAAAGCTTCTCTGAACTCAACATGGGAGATATGTTCATCCAAAGGATCTGGCTGGATGGGTTGCAGTTCTGGTTCGTCACTCATTCCTCTTTCCTTAGTCCTCTTTAGAGGCATATTCTATAAACGGAAGAGTAATTTGTATTAGAAAGAGAGTTTAACTAGAGCTCATGCTCACTCGCACGATATGAATATTGAAAGAAAGGAAACTTTTCATAAAATACCTCGTAGCCCCCTGTCCATAAGTGTCGCGCGCTATACACTCATGCACAAACTCTACTAGATGTGGATTTTAGACTTCCTAGGACTCTGTTGAACCTTAGGCTCTGATACCAAGTTTGTAACGCCCCGAGTCTGTACCCCGAATGCTACACGATGCTCATAATCCTAAAGAATCAGAAGCTAACCCATGACTGGTACCTGCTGCATTAACTAAATAATAGTACTGTAATATGCAAAAATTAGGTATAAAACATACCATAAGGTTCAATACTGAAATAAAACTGAATACGGCATAACAATACCAAAACTGAAACATCTGTCTGAAAATACACTAGTTTGAAGAGCCTCTAAACTGTCTGAAATATGGAGTTAATGGGAGAAGTCCCCAACTAACTCTAGCTACTAAAATAAAACTGAAATAATAATCATGTCCTTGAACTATGAGAACTTACCACTAACTTTGACTGTTGACTATCTGTAACTACTAGGAATGATCGACAGTCCGTGCATTTGAAACTATGATATAAAACATCATAGTGTAAAAGAAAAGTATGCGTCGGTACTTTGAATGTACTGGTATGCTAAGAGAGATAGTCTGAAATGCATAGGTTCATATGTATGAATAATACTGACTGAATGACATGAGTATAACTGGATGAGAGTACATGCATGAATACATAAACTGTAACTGAGATTGTGATAACACTGAATATTGAGTCTAAATACTGATTAACTAATATCTGAGTATACTGATACTGAATTATTGATAACTGAATGATTGTATCTAATAGTCTTGATTCTGTGGAACTATACTGAGTTCCGTACTGAACGAAGTGACTATGTATGACTGTCCTAAATCTGTAGAACTGAACTGAGTTTTGTACTGAGTTTGAATCTAAAACTGAGACTGTCGGAGGTAATCATCTAATCGACATACCCCTTTCTAAATAGATTAGGGTCTAACCTGTAACCTAGTTGGAAGGGTGCCAATACCGTACCATGGGTAAATATAAGTTGTGAGTTAACTCTCTCTCACAGGAAGCTCTTTCGTCAACCCTCACTGGAAGAAAAACTCAAATAAGATGTATCAACCCTCATAATATCTGACAGAAAGATATCTCAACCTACGTTGTCTATGTAGTTCTATAACGTAGAGATTTCTACTAAGGTTCAAACCCTCTGCTGACAGGAATGCCCGCATTCCTGGGTTAACACGGTGCTGAATCCTAATCCCAACTGAATAGACACTGAATTGATTTCTAGTTCATACTAAGCTTAGCTGAACTGTTACTGATTATACTGTCTAACAGAACTGGACTGAATTCACTAAGTTTCGTTGACTGATGGAATACTACTAAATTTTGTTAACTAGTTGAATTTACTGAGGCATGAACTGAATACTTAACTGGACTGGACTGATACTGAGTCTACTGAGTTTTTTCCTGAGTTCTGTAACTGATTGACAGTACTACTGATCGTGACATGACTGATACTATCTTGAGACTGACCATGGCTCTAGGTAATCAGCTAAATTTGTGGGTATTAAATACCCCTAGGACTCGATAGCATAAATTCTAACACATAGCATAATCTCAAAACATGATGAATAACTACCTGATCATTATTCATTCATTGGGATATTCTAGCAAATACTTGCATGACATGAACTTGATACATGCTATCATGAGATAATTTTATTATTTAATTCTCATGAACAACTCATTAAACACTTAGAAAGCATTGTATATGCACATAGTACTAATCAACACATGAGCATCACAATTTTAAGGCTTTAACATGAATTCACGTGATACTACATACATGATTGTTGTTTTTACATAAATCTTGCACTTAATCATGGAATAGAAATCAAATCAACATTATAGTCATGAAGACACTTGAATCCAAATCATGGAAAGTAGGAAATCAAGCCACTTAAAGTTTAAAAGAGCTTCTTGGACTCCAAGGGTGGAAGGAACCCTTGGATGAACACCTGACAAACCTTGGTTGCTAAAATTCTTACAGATTAAAGATGGAATCTTGAGCCTTGAATTTGAAATTCAATCACCTAGGGTTTTTGCTCTTGAGTAATTTGTGAAATAATGAGTGCCTGTTGCAAATAGAAGGCTAAATTTCATGTTTTGGGGGCGGAAGGACATGGAAAAAGACCCAAATATCCCTAAGGATGCAGCTTTTTAATTATTAAAAATTAAATTATCGATGCGTAGATCGACGCGCCGCATCATTGGTATTAATGCAATGGCCAATGTACTGTGTTGAGTCCTCATTAGTTTATTGAAATTTGTACCGAGTTGAGGGAAAAATTATCTATCGACACGATGGACAATGTGACGTGTCGAGATCGTATCGGCTCACTGTTTTGGTCACTTGAACATAGTCTAAACGAGGTCCGAAAAATTTGAAACTTATCCGGAGACACCTACTAACATTCCTAATTATGAATCAATATAAATTTCGATACTTTAAGGTCATAAGAGTCGTGAAATAGAGTTGCCAACTTACAAAGGCCAAAATAATACTAAGTCTAAATACTTAGCTACAATTTTCTAAATCCGGGACCCCTTGGCGAGGTTAAAAGACTAAGTTGAGCTTAGAATTTTGCGGGGTCTTATATGTGGGAATCAAGCAATACCATAATCTTTAAAACCCAACTCACGCGTGCTACTCACGGGGTGCAAGTACTACCCACGAGTCGTAGGTTGACTCGTGGGTCACCACTCTCGCAAGTTTTCATCCTTTTTTCTCAATCTTTATTCCAAACCCTATTTTCCTACAAAATTAATACAAACACATATCATATCTAACAAGAATACCTAAGTCATTGCATAATTTTCTTATTTTAAGCATTGAAAGTGCCATGAAACCATGACACATCACTAGACTTCCTTTTATTCTCCATTGAATGACATTAGAGCTTGGGTCTTCTTGATTAAGAAAATTTATTTTGAAATGCAGAGGTTGGAGATTTTTTTTAAAAGAGGAATCTGAGGAAGAGTTGTCGAGGAGAGAGAAACAATTGAGGAATCAATGATCGAGAAAATCTAATGGAGGTATGAATTTTCGTTAATATAAATAATAGTTGTTTGTACAAAGATATACAATAATCAAACTTGATAATTTTTTAAATAGTTAAAGATAAGTGCATTCTAGAGACTATTTTAAATATACTCCTACAAATGATGGACCATTTATGCCCTTTTCTTCCAATAGTTGCACACCTTATCCAGAAAAATTTTATTTTGCATGGGATATGCCAACTTATACTTGTATGAGGCATTCTCTTATTGACAAGTGGATTTTAGTGGGTCCTACTTATAAGTAATAAAATCATGTCTTTTTCTACTACATTTATTTCTTTTTTCATATTCTTTTATTTTTCAATCCTTTTCCAAAATATTTTATTTTTCCATTTTATTATATGCCTTTTAAAGAATTTTAAAAAATGTGTTCATGTATCATTTTTGTGACACAATTTAGAATATTTTCGAATTTAAAAGTTCAAATTTGGAGAATGCTTTCTGAAATTTTGGTTAGCAGACCTAATTATTTGGCATTTTTTTCGTTCATTTATTTTTGATCGATTTTTTTGTGATCGATACATGAGTGTTAAGTAGAATTTTTATTTTTATTTTTAAATTTAAGTGGAATTATTCATACTTTGATTTGGATTGATTTTGGTTAAAATAAAAAATAAAAAACAAATCAATTTAGTTAATTTTAATTATTTAAATTAAATTAACAAAATATTTTATACATTATCTGATTGATTGTAGTTTTAATTTATTTTTAAAAATTTTTTAGTAAGGATATTTATCTTCTTTTCTCATGCCATTAGAAATGAAATTTTATTAATTGCTAACTTGTAATCATGGACAGTCTTTTCTTATTATGACGGCAATAATTATTTTGAATTATGATTAATGTCTTAATATCTGTAAACTTTAATTAGGTGAATAGATTTTATAAAAAAGTATAAAGATATCTAAGAAAAAATCTCAAATTATATATATATATATATATATATATATATATATATATATGCTAGTTTAACTGCACGTGTCTCGCTCGTGTAGCATATTATTTAAAATTAAATGATTTTATCTATTGTAAAGGTTTTTAATAAAGCGTAAACAATTCAAATCACTTTTCAAAGATTCTTCACTCTTTAATATAATAATGTAAACATAAACGTATATCTATAATATATTAAAAGTGTGAAGGGCATTAGAAATATTGTTTAAACTTTTTGCCCTTCATTAAAAGTCTTTACTTTAGATAAAATCATCTTTTCACTATTTTCTTAATATTTAAGAGTTGAAAATTAATTTAATATTTATAATAAAACTTTTCCTTATTAGAAGTCACCAAATTAATGACAACTAATATTTTTTCTTTAGTTTATGAATTCTAAATCAACTAAAGTTGATTTTAATAATATTTGAAAAATCTAGAAATAAATATGAAAGCGTTAGAATAAGAAAAATATAAGAAGTACCAAATTTTTAAAAGTTTTAAATAAGTAATCAAATATTTCTAAAGATTTAACTTTAAAAATAAAGAATTATTTTAAATATAAAAAATGAATAAAAATAATCATCCTACAAATACGATTTAAATCGATGTGCTTCTCTTAGTCTCCAGCAATGAGAAAAAGAGATACTGCATGACAAACGCAAAAGTGACGATTCATTAACCACTTAAAACTTTTTATGGTAAAATATATATATGTGTTTAAGTTAAAATATTGGTTACGTTTACATTATTATATTAGTGTGAAGGATCTTTGAGAAGTTATTTAAACTTTTTGCACTTTATTAAAAAATTTTGCAATAGATAAAATTATCTAATTTTAAATAATCAAAAGTTACACGTGTGAGGCACATGCAGTTAAACTAGTTTTCGTATAAGCACATAAATATTTTACCACCAGAAGTTTTAAGTGGTTGATGGATCATCACTGCAAATGCAATACCTCTTTTCCTTGCTATCATAGGCTAAGAGAGACGCATCGATTTGAATAGTATTTGTGATACGGTTATTTTTTTCTATATTTAAAATCATTTTTTATTTTTAAAGTCAAATCAATCATTGATTACTTTCTTATTACATGCATAAAACTTTTTAAAATTTGATATTTCTTAAATTTTTCTTATTCTAATGCTTTTATATTTATTTCTAGATCTTTCAAATCTTCGTAAAATCAAATCTAGCTAATTTAGAATTCTTAAACTAATGAAAAAAGTTTTCATGTCTGTTGAGTGTTTTTATGATGTCTGTTTATTTTTTGATTATACTGTTATCTGTCCTGACCTGGGGGTTTATCGAAAATAATCTTTCTATGTCATCTGAGGTAGTGGTATGGACTGTGTACTTAACCTCCCCAAACCCCACCTTATGGGAATACACTAGGTATGTTATTGTAAGCTGATGGAAAAAGTATTAGTTTTCATTAATTCTGATCACTTCTAATAAGGAAAGATTTTTCAACATATATATATGTATATATATATATATATGATTAATTTTTAACTCTTAAATATTAGGAAAAATTGTGAAAAGATGATTTTTTTCTAAAACAAAAAACTTTTAATGAAGGGCAAGAAGTTCAAAGATAGATAGGTAGGTAGGTAGGTAGGTAGGTAGACAGGTCGACAGGTAGATAGACAGGTAACAGATAGACAGATAGACAAACAGACAGACATACATACGTACATACATACATACATACATACATACAGACAGACAGACAGACAGATAGATAGACAGATAGATAGACAAGAAGATACATAGATATATACATACATAGACAGACAGACAGAAAGAAAGAAAGACAGACAGACAGACAGACAGACAGACAGATAGATAGATAGATACATACATACATACATACATACATACATACATAGTGTGATTCATGTATTTCTTTTTAAAATATATTTAAGCCTAAACTTATTAGTCCATAAGAATAAAATTAAAGTAATAAAATTATGATGGAACATTATGGAAAATGTTTTAAAATAATTTATAAAAATTGATACATTTCCTACTTCATACAAATAATTATAAAATTAGTGAACTCAAAGATTATTATTTTATAAAATATTAATATTAAATAAAATAAAACTAAAAATATATCAATTTATTTCATTAGTTTACTTTTTGTTTAGTTTAATTTTAATCAAATAGAGAAGGGACTAAAACCTGAAATATGAAACTATAAAATAATTTAAAGAATTATTTTCTGCCTTCAGTAACATTGACGAAGGAGAAAAATGAGAAAAAATATTGGAAGAAGGCAGCAAGGCGAGATGAAGAAAAATGAATGGGAGAACTAATATTATAGTGGGTCCCATAATTCTTGTATGTTCTCTCCTTCTTGATTGTTTAAATTGATAAGTGTGTCCCATAATTTATGTGTCAAAAAAATAGTAGAGACTCATATAACTAATGTTTTTTTTCGGTGAAAAAGAAGCTGCATTTAGATTATTAGTTTAAGGGGGTACATGATGGAATAAGTTTTGACCCTGCCTATTTATATTACAGATTTTGAATTATTTGACAAAATAAGTTCCTACACTATCTGCTTGAAAAACATCAAAAGCATATAGCGGTGGAACTTTAAAAATTTGTAGATCTGCATTTTGAACATTTGTCATCCCTTGTATGGCTATGTTATCTTCTAGTCTATTTTGTTCCCTCCATGCGTGCTTCAGTGCCATGACTGGAATGTGGGTCATCAACAACCTGCATTCATTAACAATGTTGCTATGTATGTTAGTATCTGAGTTGAGTAGATTAATCACTTCTAGAGCATCTATCTCTATAAGTAGAGGACCCAAGGAGTAGTTTTTTTCTAGTTTCAATCCTTCCAATAGTGCAATCAACTCATCTTGGATGGGGGAGCTGTTGATGAGGTGTTTGGAGTATTCCTTGACCCATTCTCCTCTGTGGTTATGAAATACCCCACCTATACCTCCTATGTAATATGAATTGGAGGAACCATCAATGTTGAGCTTGAAACCCCCTTGTTATGGAGGTTCCCATTTTAATGGGATGGTAATACAGCTGGCATTTCTATCCTTCTGCTTTTCCCCTAAGTGGTAGAATTCTATGGCCCATTAGATAGTCAAAAGCTCATTTGCAGGTTCTTTCTTATGGTAAAAAAGATTGTTATTTCTGTTGAGCCATAAAGTCCATAGAGCAAAGGGGATGATATCATTCCAAGTCATTTCCTGATTGAAAGGTTTATTTCTGATGCTTTCCCAAGTGTTGCGGTTGTTATTGATAGTTAGCATAGATGGGTCGATGGAGTGCATAGAGGTGTTCCTAGAGACCAGTCTATCCCAATAGGAGACAATATTGTTGTAGTGGAAGAATATGTGGTTGGACTCCTCCTAGATGGTGTCACAGAAGTGACACATGGGACTGTTGGAGATCCCAATGCATTGCATGAAAATGCTGGTAGGGAGTTTGTTATGTTGAAGAATCCAGAGGAAGGTTTTTAATTTATTTAGTGTGTGTAGCTTCCAAATCTAAGTAAATCTGCCTGTAGAGTAAGAGTTAATTCTTTCATAGATGGAGTGGTAGGCTGAGGAAAGTGAGAAAGTGCCTCTGAAAGTTTTATCCCAGTAAAGTTTGTCATGGGTGAGAGAGTGCAGGGGTATGAAGGTAGACTTGATCGCCTATTGAATATGGTCAGGGAGAGTTATTAACAGGTTGTAAAGATTCCATTGGCCTTTATGGTATACCTTAGCCAGCTTCAGCTTTGAGTCAACAAGGGTGAGGGGTCCCTGGATGTAGCTTCTTAATGATTGGTGGTTTGGTATCCACTTATAATGGAAGAAGTTGATCCTGACCCCATTGTGGGGGTTTCATCTGATACTTTTTGAGCATGTGGCCCATCCCTGTCTGATGCATTTCCAGGTTCGAGAAGAAGTTCTTTTCTTTGGTTCTCTGGTTTGAGGGCTGTAGTACTTGTTATAGAGTACTCTAGCCCAAAAAACATGAGGGTTGTGATATATTCTCTATGCCAAGCTGGCATGGATGGCTTTATTCTTAAGGTGGCTTTTCCTAAGGCTAAATCCCCCTTGCTCCTTAGGAGATATGATGGTATCCCAGTTAATCAAGTGGAGTTTCCTTTTTTCAGAGGTGGTGCCCCAAAGGAAATTTCTTTGGATTTGATCAATCAAGGTGTTGGTCTTTTTTGGGAGTTGAATGTATTGCATGACATGGTTGGAGATGCTACCCAGGCTAGCTTTGGTAAGGATTGTCCTACCAGTCATATTGATCATTTTGTTTTCCATTCGGCCAGCTTATTATGTATGTTGTCAATGATGTAATGGAAGTCAGTATACTTGGGTTTGGAGTTTAGGATGGGAAACCTAAGTTATTTCCCAAAGGAATTGTTGGGTTAAATGTGGAGGATGGTGGATCACTGGTTGGCAACTTGGGTGTTGCAGTTTTTGCAGAAGACACATTTGAACTTATGGGTGTTGATTTTCTATACTGAAGCCTTACAGAACTTGTTGAGGACTGTGGATATAATTTCACTGGCCTTGGCAGTGGCTTTGGAGAGATGGTCAAATCATCAACAAAAAAAAAAGGTGGGATATCTTGAAGCCCTTATTGCAGATAGATATAGGGTTCCATACTTTGGCTTAGACCTGAGCATTAATGTCTCTGGAGATCCTCTCTATACAAAGAATAAAAATATAGGGTGAGAGAGGGTCTCCTTGCCTGATACCCTTAGTTGGTTTGAAGGGGGTAGTTTTGTCCCCATTAATCAGTATAGATATGCTAGTGGTGGTGATGCAAGACATGATTAGAAAAATGATTTTGGTAGGAAGGTAGAAGAGGGTTAGGGTTTCCTTAATGAAGACCATTATAGTATATCGAAAGTCTTTTCTAGGTCAATTTTTATGATCATATTCCCAACTTTTCCCTTTATCTTGGAGAAATAGGTTATGAATTACTGAACAATGATGGCATTATCAGAGGCTCTCATATTGGTAAGGAAGCTTTCTTGGCTGGGTCCTATAATGTGATGTAGGAAAGATTTGAGCCTATTCACAATAATTTTTGTGATCAGCTTGTAGGTAGTGTTGCACAGACCAATAGGTCTATAATTTTTTATGGTATTGGCATTAGCAGTCTTAGGGATTAGGTAAAAGAGAGTTTTGTTCATCTCATGGTCCATTGTGCTGGTTCTAAACACTTCCTTTCAGAAGTCAATGGTTTTCTCTCCCATAATGTCCTAGTATTTTTGAAAAAAAGAGGGTGAATCCCATCAAGACCAGGGGCTTTATGGGGTTTAAAGAACTTGATAGCTTGGAGAATTTCAGCATCCCTAAGGGGATCTTCCAAGGTGGAGATAGCCCTGTGGCTGAGTGTAGGCCCCTGCTGGTTCAGCATGTCCCTATGATGGTAATTCGAGCTGGCATAGTCAGTGATATAGAGACCCAGGAAGAAATAAGTGATGTGGTCCTAGATTTAGTGGGAGTAGTTAGCCAGGTTCCATAATTTTTTTTTATGTTGTTGATCCTTTTTCTCCCCCTCCTATTGAGGGTTGAGGCATGGAAAAACCTGGTGTTTGAGTCTCCCTGGTTGAGCCAGGAGATTCTTGACTTGTTTTCCAGAATTCTTCCTCTACCTGAAGGAGATCATCATATTGGAGTTGAAGATCTTCTTCAAGAGCTTGTAGGTAAGTGCTAGTGGGGAAGTTGATGGAGTTCTGGATCCCTTTAATTCTAGCAAAAAGGATTCTCATTTCTTTGAAGATGTTCGCAAAAGTTTTAAAGTTCCAATGGGCTGCCAAACTCTGTAACTTCTGGATAAAGGTAAGGAGAGATGGGGACTAGTGGGAGAAGGCCTCCTTGACCACATTTGGGAAGGTGGGGTGGCCACACCACATGAGCTCTATTCTAAAAGGTCTGGGGCCTCTATGTCTAATGGGGCCAGTGTAAACAAGCATAGGGCAGTGGTCAGACTTAGTTCTAGGTAGATGGGTCACACTAACCTCAGGATATTTGGAGATCCAAGAGGTATTGGCCATACACCTATCTAGCCTCTAAAAAATAAGGTGGTGTCTATTCTTGTACATTTTATTTGTCCAAGTATATCTACTGCCCTTGTAGCCTAAGTCCACCATATTACAGAGGTTAAAGCACTTTCTTAGGGATTCAGCTCTCTGGCTATTTATGTTTTGCCCACTCCACTTTTCATTTGCTTGGATAACTTTATTGAAGTCTCCTCCTATAAACCAGTCCCCATTGAAGTTTTGGGCCACAGTGGTGAGACTTCCAGAGATGTAATCTATTAGAGTAGTATGTACTAGCATAAATGGCAGAAAGAAGCCAATTGTAAGAGGAAGAAAGTACCTTGACCATGGAATGGATACCTTGAGGGGTAATGGATATATCTTCAAGGTGCAGCATGTCAGTTTCCATATTATAACAAACCCTCTGGATCTTCTAATAGCAGTAAATTGCAGTTGTCTATCAAAACCCAGGGTCTTAGTGATTCCCTTGTGTTCAGTCATTTTGGTTTCAAGCAGGATGAGCATGGAAGGTTTGTGAGTCCTAACCATCTTAGTTCAATGTCTCTTAAAGATTTCACTGTTGGCCCCCTTTACATTCCAGATGATGAAATTATGCATTATCAGGGGTTAGAGGGGATGGTGTTGGATCTTTTCTCTTGCTTAGTGATGGGTGAGGTTCCTTGAGTTGGGTTGTCTCTAAGAGAATAGCTAAGAGGGTGTAGTTCTTCTTCTCTCTTAGCATCAGGGGGCATTTCTTCAGGTTCATGGGACAACACATTATAATAGCTTCTCTGATAGGCTTTTTGAATTCTTTCATAAAGGTTTTTTCTAGTACTGATACTTGTGCTTGTGATTCTGCAAGACTCTCTAATAGGTTTTCTAATTCCATGTTGCATTGGATGAGTGAACCCAGTGGGGTTTGATTTGGTTCTGCGTGGCCTTCTGCCAAACTTGTTGGTGAAGTTTGCGATAGAGGACCCTGGGGTGTCCAAGAAATGAACTGTGGGCTCACTAGAGGAAAGGTGGCTAGTTGAAGAGGGAAAAAAGGTAGGTTGTTGAGAGCCTAAGTCATGACGGTATTGTAATCTGGGGTTGACATATGGTTTATGAGTCCCTGTGCTTGAATCAAGAGCATGGCTTGCATCCATGCTTGGTTCCTCAAGTTGGATACTGTGTGATCTATTCCTTCCTTGATCAGGATGTCCAGAAAGGCTGGATCATGAATGGTGGTGACTATGGGTTGGTTCTCTATCTTCAGGTTGAGGGTAATATGGAAGTTATGTAGGAAGAGTTTCAGTCATGAGGTTGGGACATGGTCGTGGGGGAGGGAAGTTGTTACTAGAAAGAGGAGAAGAGGAGGTAATGCATTATTTATTTGATCCATTTTGCTGAGTATTGGAGTTACTCAAGTTACAAGGAAAACAAGTAACTTTTGTGTATTGGGGTAAAATGGCTAAATTAGTGGTGTTGTTAGTTGTGGTGGAGTTAATGGAAGTGACATTCGCTGTCAAATCCATTGAAAAGGGTCTCTGTAAATTCCCCCTATCTGATATAATATTCTCTTGGGAGCTGAAGGGTTTTTCTCCTAGGTTGACAATTGGAGAGGATTTCCTGCAATGAGGTGGGGTGTCCTTGTGGGGTATGAGTGGGCCCTGTTTTTGGCCTTGACCTGTTTTGCATTTACCTTTGACATTATTAGTAGTCAATTTTATTTGAGTTGTGGTGAGTGATTTTGGTGTGGTACCACTTTAGGTGGGGTCTCGAGGACCTTGAGTGCCTTCTCTGTCTATTTGGGCCAAAGGGTCTTTCCCTTTGGCCATTCGCGAAGGTCCGATATCGGAGATGGGCTTGGTAGTATAAGCATTTTCCTTGGGTGTAGAGGCACTTACCTGGGGTCCTGCGGAGGTTTGGTTCGTGCCTGCTTGAGGGGCATTTGGGATCTTAGCCCTCGCTGGAGGTCATTGCCGCTTGAAAGTTACAGTTTTCCAAGGCTCTGTGTCGATCAAGCTTGGGGTAGCCTCTTCCGATGGCCTAGACATCAACATCTTGTACATAGAGTACCTTCCCCCTCATAAACAACTTCCTATCTATGGTTTTCTATTAGAATTGATTTCTTTAATAGGACATTGAGCGGGACTTGGACACAAATTCTTGCTTAACGTCCCCTTAGTATTGCAGAAGTGCAGGAGTCGATTTTCAACAGTCCACCTAGCTTTTTTTCGATCTGTTCGAGGACCGATCTATCATAGAACTCTGTCGGCAGTTGTGGTAGGCGCGCCCATATAGCTGAATGGGAAATTATTGACATTTGGGGGGAGAAATTCGGCTCCCATCGTCTCACCGACAGAAAGCTGCCAAGTACAAACCATGGCCCTCCATGCAAGGCCTTGTTAGTATTTTCCTCTCTTGTGAACTTAACTTTGAAGTAATTGAAGCCCAGATCTATGAGTATAAGGGCTTCATTTGGTTTCCAGAGTTCTATTAACTTTGTCCGCAAGAATTGGTGTGGAACTTTTTTTTCACTTACTTTGACTATGAATGATCTGATCCGTGGTTTGTAAATTCTTTCCTTCTCTGCTTGTGTGAAGAAGATGGGTTCTTCTGTAGCATTTGGATTTTGGGTGGATGGCGCACTGATTTGGCCGTAGCAATGGTTGAGTAGACTGATCTTGTCTGTGAGTATTTCTTTGAAGGAAAGTATTTATGAAGGGGGTCCTCCATGGTGGTGTCAACCAACTGTACCTCCGTTGGGGGGGGGGGGGGGG